>NC_090320.1:157609005-157898826 GCF_040869045.1 Eurosta solidaginis | reverse complement strand
TCTAGAATTCGTTTGTACAATATGGGTATCAAATGAAAGGTGTTAATGAGTATTTTAAAAGGGCGTGGGCCTTAGTTCTATAGGTGGACGCCTTTTCGAGATATCGCCATAAAGGTGAACCAGGGGTGACTCTAGAATTTGTTTGTGCGATATGTATGTACAAATTTCACAAGGATTGGTAAATTTTTGTTCGACTTATGGCATTAAAAGTATCCTAGACAAATTAAATGAAAACGGGCGGAGCCACGCCTATTTTGAAATTTTCTTTTATTTTTGTATTTTGTTGCACCATATCATTACTGGAGTTGAATGTTGACATAATTTACTTATATACTATAAAGATATTAACTTTTCTTTTAAAATTTGATTTAAAAAAAAAAATTTTTTAAAAAGTGGGCGTGTTCGTTCTCCGATTTTGCAAATTTTTATTAAGCAGACATATAGTAATAAGAGTAACGTTCCTGCCAAATTTCATCATGATATCTTCAACGATTACAGCTTGCAAAACTTCTAAATTACCTTCTTTTAAAAGTGGGCGGTGCCACGCCCATTGTCCAAGTCTAGTTTTCTATTCTGCGTCATAAGTTCAACTCACCTACCGAGTTTCATCGCTTAATCCGTATTTGGTAATGAATTATCGCACTTTTTCGATTTTTCGAAATTTTCGATATCGAAAAAGTGAGCGAGGTTATTGTCCGATATCGTTCATTTTAAATAGTGATCTGAGATGAGTGCCCAGGAACCAACATACCAAATTTCATCAAGATACCTCAAAATTTACTCAAGTTATCGTGTTAACAGGCAGACGGACGGACGGACGGACATGGCTCAATCGAATTTTTTTTCGATACTGATGATTTTGATATATGTAAGTCTATATCTATATCTTTATACCTGTACAACCAACCGTTATCCAATCAAAGTTAATATACTCTGTGAGCTCTGCTCAACTGAGTATAATAATTGACCATAAAATAGTTATAGCTTCAAAGCACAGTAAAATATTCAATTTTAAGCTATTGCATAGATTTTATCGCGGGCTTGGCGACTAAATCAAAAAAAACCGTTACGGATATTTGTCAAAAAAGTTCGAAAAGTTTCGAAAAAGTTCGGTGTTAGCAACAGGTCAAATACATAAAATTGGATCTCTATCATAAAGTTAAAGTTAAAGTTAAAGTTAAAGTGAAAGTTAAAGTTAAAGTTAAAGATAAAGTTAAAGTTAAATTAAAGTTAAAGTTAAAGTTAAAGTTAAGGTTAAAGTTAAAGTTAAAGTTAAAGTTAAAGTTAAAATTAAAGTTAAAGTTAAAGTTAAATTTAAAGTTAAAGTTAAGGCTAAAGTTAAAGTTAAAGTTAAAGTTAAAGTTAAAGTTAAAGTTAAAGTTAAAGTTAAAGTTAAAGTTAAAGCTAAAGTTAAAGTTAAAGTTAAAGTTAAAATTAAAGTTAAAGTTAAAGTTAAAGTTAAAGTTAAAGTTAAAGTTAAAGGTAAAGTTAAAGTTAAAGTTAAAGTTAAAGTTAAAGTTAAAGTTAAAGTTAAAGTTAAAATTAAAGTTAAAGTTAAAGTTAAATTTAAAGTTAAAGTTAAGGCTAAAGTTAAAGTTAAAGTTAAAGTTAAAGTTAAAGTTAAAGTTAAAGTTAAAGTTAAAGTTAAAGTTAAAGTTAAAGCTAAAGTTAAAGTTAAAGTTAAAGTTAAAGTTAAAGTTAAAGTTAAAGTTAAAGTTAAAGCTAAAGTTAAAGTTAAAGTTAAAGTTAAAATTAAAGTTAAAGTTAAAGTTAAAGTTAAAGTTAAAGTTAAAGTTAAAGTTAAAGGTAAAGTTAAAGTTAAAGTTAAAGTTAAAGTTAAAGTTAAAGTTAAAGTTAAAGTTAAAATTAAAGTTAAAGTTAAAGTTAAAGTTAAAGTTAAAGTTAAAGTTAAAGGTAAAGTTAAAGTTAAAGTTAAGGTTAAGGTTAAAGTTAAAGTTAAAGTTAAAGTTAAAGTTAAAGTTAAAGTTAAAATTAAAGTTAAAGTTAAAGTTAAATTTAAAGTTAAAGTTAAGGCTAAAGTTAAAGTTAAAGTTAAAGTTAAAGTTAAAGTTAAAGTTAAAGTTAAAGTTAAAGTTAAAGTTAAAGCTAAAGTTAAAGTTAAAGTTAAAGTTAAAATTAAAGTTAAAGTTAAAGTTAAAGTTAAAGTTAAAGTTAAAGTTAAAGGTAAAGTTAAAGTTAAAGTTAAAGTTGAAGGTAAAGTTAAAGTTAAAGTTAAAGTTAAAGTTAAAGTTAAAGTTAAAGTTAAAGTTAAAGTTAAATTTAAAGTTAAAGTTAAGGTTAAAGTTAAAGTTAAAGTGAATGTTAAAGTTAAAGTTAAAGTTAAAGTTAAAGTTAAAGGTAAAGTTAAAGTTAAGGTTAAGGTTAAAGTTAAAGTTAAAGTTAAAGTTAAAGTTAAAGTTAAAGATAAAGTTAAAGTTAAAGTTAAATTTAAAGTTAAAGTTAAGATTAAAGTTAAAGTTAAAGTTAAAGATAAAGTTAAAGTTAAAGTTAAATTTAATGTTAAATTTAAAGTTAAAGTTAAAGTTAAAGTTAAGGTTAAAGTTAAAGTTAAAGTTAAAGTCAAAGTTAAAGTTAAAGTTAAAGTTAAAGTTAAAGTTAAAGTGAAAGTGAAAGTTAAAGTTAAAGTGAATGTTAAAGTTAAAGTGAAAGTTAAAGTTAAAGTGAATGTTAAAGTTAAAGTTAAAGTTAAAGTCAAAGTTAAAGTTAAAGTGAATGTGAAAGTTAAAGTTAAAAATACAGTTAAAGTTAAAGTTAAAGTCAAAGTTAAAGTTAAAGTGAATGTTAAAGTTAAAGTTAAAGTTAAAGTTAATGTTAAAGTTAAGGTTAAAGTTAAAGTTAAAGTTAAAGTTAAAATTAAAGTTAAAGTTAAAGTTAAAGTTAAAGTTAAAGTTAAAGGTAAAGTTAAAGTTAAAGTTAAAGTTAAAGTTAAAGTTAAAGTTAAAGTTAAAGTTAAGGTTAAAGTTAAAGTTAAAATTAAAGTGAATGTTAAAGTTAAAGTGAAAGTTAAAGTGAATGTTAAAGTTAAAGTTAAAGTTAACGCTAAAGTTAAAGTTAAAGTTAAAATTAAAGTTAAAGTTAAAGTTAAAGTTAAAGTTAAATTTAAAGTTAAAGTTAAGGTTAAAGTTAAAGTTAAAGTTAAAGTTAAAATTAAAGGTAAAGTTAAAGTTAAAGTTAAAGTAAAATTTAAAGTTAAAGTTAAAGTTAAAGTTAAAGTTAAAGTTAAAGTTAAGGTTAAAGTTAAAGTTAAAGTTAAAGTGAATGTTAAAGTTAAAGTTAAAGTTAAAGTTAAAGGTAAAGTTAAAGTTAAGGTTAAAGTTAAAGTTAAAGTTAAAGTTAAAGTTAAAGTTAAAGTTAAAGTTAAAGTTAAAGATAAAGTTAAAGTTAAAGTTAAAGTTAAAGTTAAAGTTAAAGTTAAATTTAAAGTTAAAGTTAAGATTAAAGTTAAAGTTAAAGTTATAGATAAAGTTAAAGTTAAAGTTAAATTTAAAGTTAAAGTTAAAGTTAAAGTTAAGGTTAAAGTTTGTTAAAGTCTGCATTATCAACTACAAACCTCACCTGAAGGGGTCGCTGGTAGAAGACTCGCTGCAAGCACTCGTTGCGTTTTTTTTTTCCTTTCTTGGACTTTGTTCCATCATACGGATCCGTTAAATGGCATCAGTTCCTTAGAGCCTATAAAAGGGACGAACAGCGATAGACTCGCCCTTATTCTTTTACCAGTGATCCATCAGGTGAGTGTTTGCCAATACATTTGTATTTCATCCTTTTCTATTTTTAATAAAGGCCTATGCGACAGGCTACCATATATATATACTTCATATCTTTGGATATTTAACTTGTCCGTTTGTTGTTGGACAGCTAGGCACAGCTGGTAAGTTTTCCGTTTCGCATTATCCCGAGTTTCAAGAACCGGCTCCCCATAGGTTCCCCGTTTCCGGAATTCACAAGGAATTCCGGCTCCATTTATCCCGCATCAACTACAAACCTCACCTGAAGGGGTCGCTGGTAGAAGACTCGCTGCAAGCACTCGTTGCGTTTTTTTTCTTTTCTTGGACTTTGTTCCATCATACGGATCCGTTAAATGGCATCAGTTCCTTAGAGCCTATAAAAGGGACGAACAGCGATAGACTCGCCCTTATTCTTTTACCAGCGATCCATCAGGTGAGTGTTTGCCAATACATTTGTATTTCATCCTTTTCTATTTTTAATAAAGGCCTGTGCGACAGGCTACCATATATATATACTTCATATCTTTGGATATTTAACTTATCTGTTTGTTGTTGGACTGCTAGGCACAGCTGGTAAGTTTTCCGTTTCATTATCGCGAGTTTCAAGAACCGGCTCCCCATAGGTTCCCCGTTTCCGGAATTCGCGATTAATTCCGGCTACATTTATCCCCGCTCGATAATGGTCCTTCGAGCCGGATATTGAAACATTTTTCATTTTTTTTTTTGGTAATAAAACCAGCTGCAATTAGTTTTTTCTTTTTTGCCTATACGCGTCCATCAACAAAAATTCATATCTTTTGTCTTTTCCAACAATGTTGCTTTTTTAAAACCTGTCCACCAACAATTGCCAAGTCCCATTGGAATCCAAACAAACACACCATACCAAAATCCATTGTGAATAAGCAGTGCAAGTAAGAAGCTGCTTGTTTACATTTGGTTTTTGACATTTAGAAGTTAGCCATTGGGAAAACCGATTTTGGTAAGTTTGCTGGAGAAAAACCACAGTAAATTCGTGGTTTTTTATTGGAAATTCGGCGGCCGCGAGCACCAGCACATCTCCAGGATGGCACAGGAAAAGAAAACCACCGGAGCAACAGCGAAGGTTGGAGGAAAGCACCCAAAAGAAGGTAGTGTACATATATTAAAAAACTAAAGTAAAACGCATATTTTTTCTTGTGAGTTTGTCTTAGCATTACAGCCTTCCGTACACGGCATATCCTAAGTGTGATTCACCGGGAAGGAGTCCAGTGAAAGACAAGAAAAGCGTAAGAACTAGTTGAGCGTTGACCAGTTTGCGCTCCGACTCACCGAAAGAGTGTGGCCAGGACCACAATTAGAATACCGGTGTGATAAGACTGTTAAGCGAACAGTCCCCACCGGTGGCCAGTAAATAAAAAGCCTTAGTAGTGAAAGTGATTAAAAGTCCCTGAGTAGCGGGGCAGTAAATTGAGAGGTGACGAAATAAAAGCCCCTGAAAAGCCAGGGCAGTGAGTGAAGAAAGCTGCCTAAAAAGAGGTTGAATATACCCCAAAAAAGCAGAGCATACTAGACCAGTTGTGTGTGTGTGCAAAAGTCCCTGAAAATCAGGACAGTGAGTTAAAAAAGGTGCCTTAAAAGAGGTTTAATAAAAAAAATAAAAAATAAATGTAAGGCGCGATAACCTCCGAAGAGATCTAAGGCCGAGCTTCTCTTCCAATTTGCGTCGTGCTCCTCTTGATTTTTCCCTACAAATTGGCCGGACGGGACCTACATGTTTTATGCCGACTCCGAACGGCATCTGCAAGGTAGATGAGTTTTCACTGAGAGCTTTTACATGGCAGAAATACAATCGGAGCGCTTGCCAGACACTGCCGAGGGGCGACCCCGCTTAGAAAAATTTTCTTCTAATTGAAAAATCTTATTTCTAAAATTTTGATGTTGCTTTGCCCGGGAGTTGAACCCAGGGCATACGGTGTGATAGGCGGAGCACGCTACCATCACACCACGGTGCCGAGGTTTAATATACCCCCAAAAGAAAACGCTGAGCATACTAGGCCAGTCGCGAGTGAAAGTGATTCAAAGTCCCTGAGTAGCAGGGCAGTGAAGCGATAAAGGTGCCTAAACAGAGGGTAAATATACCCCAAAAAAGCAGAGCATACTAGGCCAGTTGTGTGTATTTGCAAAAGTCCCTGAAAAGCAGGGCAGTGAATTGAAAAAGGTGCTTCAAAAAAGGGTGACAGCCACTGAAAACGCTCAAGAGCATATTTGACCTAGTGTAGCATTTTTTTTTGATAATCCAGTTTTTAAAAATTGAAATTTGTTGGGTTAAAAATTGAAGCTAGGGCAACTCGGCGGCAAACGAGGCTGTCAGGCAACATCAACCTTCCTACTGCATCCAGAAAAACTATACGGAGTCATCAAGAGGCAGAAGGTCAGCCACGGTCCAAGAATTCAGACGGTCAGCTCTAAAATGGGCATAGATAGAAGGAAGACGTGTGGCAGTTACAGGCCAGGTGAGTAACTTATCCTGAACTCACCTCCCCACGTCTGTCTGTGTAGGTATCGGCCCATACGAACGGCCCACCTCTTTTGGAATCGGGTAAGCAGACGAGCACCAGCTCAAAGGCCCTAACGCACGGCCCGCCGAATTGGAAAGCAATAGTGTAGCGCAACCTTTTCAAGGCCCAGACGAGCGGCCCATCGCTTTGGATAACACGCAACACATCCTAAAAGGCCCACACGAACGGCCCACCGCTTTGGGAATCTGCTAGCGCCGCCCAAGCAGTAAGTCGACAAAACGTTAGGCACTAAACGGGTGAGTTTTTTTTATATACTTTGCCTATTTTAAACAGTTTATTGGTACTTAGTTTTAGTAACCCCTCAAGTTGCGGCGCAGTACTCCTCTCTAGCTTTCCACCCCCTCAGCAGCGCTAAAGGCAACTTTCACACCCCCCTCCTTACGTACCCACAAGCGGAATAGTGACACATAGGTTGACCAAACCCCCTTAAGTTGCGACGAACACCGTCCCCCTACGCAGGACCCCTATCTCACCAGTTTGTAAATAGCTATTTATCAGGGTCCCTGAACATGGCCAACGCACAGGATTTCTCTCGCGCTTGTGATGCACTTCTGGAGTTTGAAAATCGGTTCAACGAATCTCCAGGGGCGCATCACACGGTATTTTCCTTAGAAATTCAAAAGGAGGAACTTAAGGCCCTTTGGGGCACAGTGAAAAAGTCTTTCTGCAGCTATTCCCGAGACCTTAACGACGACGATGACGGGGCCGCGGCCTTGCGAGAAGCGAAGGTTAAATACCAAAACTGCTACACAGCATATCTGACGTGCGCAGCCCTGATGGGTGATACCATCCATAACCTCACCCTCATCCGTCAACCGTCTTCCACGGTAAATCACCTCACACACGAGCCTGATTTGACGGTGCGCTCCAGCGTTAAACTTCCACCGTGCGACACCGAAATATTCTATGGTGACTACACTGCATGGCCGTCCTTTCGGGATCTGTTTACGGCCATATATATAAATAATACGCGGTTAAGTGAAGTGGAAAAGTTATACCATCTAAATCACAAAACTCGGGGGGAGGCCAGGGGTATTGTGAAAAAAAACCCCACTCACGAATTAGGGTTTTGCCATTGCGTGGCAGAACCTTTCCGATAGGTTCGAAAATAAGAGAATTGTGATCAATTCTCAGCTGAAAATATTATTTAATCTGCCATCTGTGACAGGAGAGCGGGGAACTGAAATAAAAAATTTACAGCGATCTGTAGATAACTGCATCTCAATACTGCAGATGCATGGCATTGATACCAACAACTGGGATGCAATCTTTATTTATCTGGTATCCAGCAAGCTGCCGGACGCAACACTAGCCTTATGGGAGCAGGGAATTACCAACAAAAGCGAGATTCCGGCGTGGCAGGATCTGGACAATTTCCTGACGAGCAGGTTCCAAACCTTGGAGACAGTGTCGGACATTCAAGGAGTTCGAGTTTCCCGCGGAGCAATCAGTCGGCCCTCGACATCCACCCACGAAAAAAGGAAGGTATCTGCCAATCACGGAAATGTTTCGCAGGCAGGCTGCAGGCTGTGCCCCGATGTTCCCCATACTCTGAAGTCGTGCCCCAAGTTTTTAGCAATGAAGGTAGAGGAGCGCTGTAGGGTAGTAAGGAAGTACAATTTATGTATGAATTGCCTCGAGCATTCACACGTTGCACGTAATTGTAATAGCACCTTTAATTGCATGACTTGCCATCAGCGTCATCATTCCCTCCTGCATCGCAACCCAAACGGAAACAGGCAAATTCCATCAAAAGCCAGTCCCTCCCCCCAAACTAATACGACTCAATCATCTCAGGACCCAACGACCTCAGGGAATGTAAACGCGTTATACACGGCCAATTTTAAGAATATTATTTTAGGAACCGCCATGGTACACGTATGTCATAATGGAGTAGCATATGAAGCCAGAGCTCTTCTGGATTCGGGTTCAGAAGGGACCTTTATCACGGAGCGCCTCCAGAGACGCATCAAACATCCAACACTCGCTGCAAACACCAAGGTAAGCGGCATCAATGCCACGTCCGCTGCAAACGTGCGTAAAGTAGCACTGTTCATTTTAGGATCACCTGTCGACCCCCAGCTCCAAATCGAGGCAAGAGGCCTCATTCTCCCCCAACTGACAGGTAGTCTTCCCCAGTTTTCTGTCGACCAAGCCTATCTTGGTCAACTCCCCCCAATGCAGTTGGCCGACGTCAACTTTCACAAAAGTCAGCAGGTCGACATTTTTATCGGTGCTGACTTGTACCCCGCGGTAATAAAAGGGTGTGTAAAGAAGGATGTCTTAGGCTCCTTGTTAGCTCAAGAAACAGTGTTTGGCTGGATCCTAACTGGCCCAGCCCCACTCCCCCTCCAAACGAGTTCAGAGTCTTGCGTCTCCTTCTATACGGAATTTTCCAGCGCCCAGTTAACGCGGTTTTGGGAATTAGAGCAAGTTCCGAACAAAAAGTCCGTTAACCCCGAAGAACAATTTTGCGAAAACCACTATGTAAGGACAACGATCAGGAATGATGAAGGACGGTACATGGTAGCATTACCATTTCGACGTGAATTCCCTGACGACATCAATATTGGACATTCGCGAAGCAGCGCAGTGCAGCAGTTCATCCGGAACGAAAGCGCTATGTGTCGAAATCCGGAGTTAAAGGAAGAGTACCATAGGGTGCTGCGGGAGTACATCATGCTGGGGCATATGAGTCCAGTGAAGTCCACGGAGGGCAAAAACTCCTCAATTCCCTATTACCTACCTCACCACGCAGTCATCAAACCGGACAGTACAACCACGAAGGTGCGCGTGGTCTTCAACGCTTCCAATCCCACGTCGAATGGAGTTAGTCTGAATGATGTTCTCTACCCTGGCCCAGTTCTACAAACCGACCTTACTGCCCTATTATTAAAATGGCGCTTTTTTAAGTATGTGTTCATAGCAGACATCGAGAAGATGTATAGGCAGATCCTGTTACACCCCAAAGACACCCAGTTTCACAGGATAATTTTTCGGGAGTCCCAGAACGATGATCTGGTAGACTACGAACTCGGCACAGTGACTTTTGGAGTAAACTGTGCCCCGTACTTAGTTATCAGGACTCTCCTCCAGTTAGCTGACGATATCAGGGTTCATTTCTCTTTGGCTTCCAGGATATTGAAGCAGCATATGTACGTCGACGACGTTCTCGTAGGTGCCCTTGACCGCGAGACAGCACTACAAGCTCGTGACGAGCTCATAGAAGCGCTCAAAGGAGCTGGATTCCCCCTTCGGAAATGGACGTCAAACTCGAAAGAGACCTTGGCAGCGTTACCAAAGGAGCACCTGCTAAAGGAGGAGTTCCTGGAAATTGATGACCTCAGTGAAGCCAGGGTGTTAGGTATACGGTGGAATGCGGTACACGATATGTTCCATTTTAGCGTCCAGGAAATCCCTACAAAACCAAATTACACCAAACGTGAGGTTTTGTCTTATGTTGCCAAATTATTTGACCCCGCAGGATGGTTAAGACCCATAGTAGTAGAAGCCAAAATCTTGATGCAAGACATATGGCTTACGAAGATTGATTGGGATGATAGCCTCCCTCCAGACCCTCACCGGCGATGGGAAACATTTCTAAAAAATTATACCCACATTTCAGAAATTAAAATTCCACGGTGGATTCATTTCACACCGTGGCATGAAATCCAGTTCCACGGTTTTTGCGATGCCTCGGAAAAGGCATATGCAGCCGCCCTGTATGTTAGAGTGTACGACCGCACAAAAAACAGGTCTCCTCATGTCAGTTTACTGGTAGGTAAAACCAAGGTGGCTCCAGTTAAAACCGTCTCTTTACCACGGTTGGAATTATGTGGAGCATTGCTTCTGGCCGAACTTATCCACGCTTTGCTCCCCCAATTCGACGTTACGCAGCCGACCATCTACAAATGGACGGAGCGTGCTGCTGGACAACCTTCGTGGCGAATCGGGTCGCAAAAATTGATGAGCTCGTCGGAGTGGAGGGATGGAATCATGTGGAATCTAGCGATAATCCAGCGGACCTGGGCAGTCGCGGTGTGACTCCGCAAGAGTTGGCGGACAGCACGCTCTGGTGGCAAGGCCCCAGATGGCTGAAAGCGCCCCCATCGGAGTGGCCAAGCAAAACAGATGCCTTGCTTATGGAAACGGACCTAGAACAACGAGCAGTCAGAGCTCATACCACCAGCGCTCAAGAACTTCCGGATCTTCTGGAGCGATTTTCGAACTTTTCGAGAGCCCTCAGAGTCATCGCCCGGATCTTTCAGTTCTACCGCAACACGCACCCTGTGCATAAGTTAACCCCCCGCAAGGGCACCCCAGATATCTCACCAGAAGAAATTAAGATGGTAAAAGCCCGGCTTATTCGTTTAACGCAGAAACGATGCTACGCTGAAGAGTATCGGATGCTAGCTTCAACTGATGTCGTGAGCTCAAAGAGTTCCATCCGCACCCTCAACCCCTTCCTCGATGCGGACGGAATAATGCGCGTGGGAGGAAGATTGGAGCTGTCGACGATACCCTACAACGAACGTTGTCCAATTATTCTTCCATACGACTGCGCTTTTTCGCGGCTTGTAGTAAAATTGTCCCATTTGATTTCCCTACACGGGGGAAATCAACTAATGCTACGACTTTTGCGATCAGAATATTGGATCGTGAAGCTAAAAAATTTGATAAAAAATATAATAAATAATTGCAAGGTTTGTCTCATCTACAGGAAAAGGACACGTGAGCAGTTGATGGCAGCACTACCGCCAGAACGAACGGAGCTCTCGCGACCATTCACTAATACCGGAATCGATTTCACTGGTCCGTTCGACATCAAAAATTATACGGGCAGGGCATGCCTATTAACGAAGGGTTATGTCTGTGTGTTTGTTTGTTTTGCTACGAAAGCAATACACTTAGAGGCAACAAGCGATCTATCGACAGCCACATTTCTGGCTGCATTTGCGCGGTTCATATCTCGGCGAAGCTGCCTCCACCAGGTGTATTCGGACAATGGGACGAACTTTGTAGGAGCAAACAAAGCATTAAGGCAAGACTTTTGGAATTTCATGACTGAAGCTGCTCGGCATACCACTATGTCATATGCCCATAAAGAAATCCACTGGCATTTTATCACACCAGGAGCACCCCACATGGGAGGACTATGGGAAGCAGGGGTGAAGAGTTTCAAAACCCATTTCCGCAAAATTACAACTACCATGCGATTCACAATGGAGGAATTATCCACTCTACTGGCTAAAGTAGAAGCCTGTCTGAACTCGAGACCGATCAGTCCGATGTCTGACAACCCCGACTGCATTGAACCCCTCACCTCTGGACACTTTCTGATTGGAAGCCCCATACTCGCGAATGCAGAACCAGAGGTTCAAGGAACACCGATGTCAATCGTCAACCGATGGCAAAAGCTCAAAGCTATTCATCAAGGATTCTGCCAACGATGGAAGGGAGAGTACTTGAAGGAGCTACATAAGAGGGTTAAGTGGCAACACCCCCAACGAAATCTTGAGGTTAACGATCTAGTAATTATCAAAGAGGATAATTTACCCGCTAATGAATGGCGACTTGGTAGAGTGGTGAAGGTTTTCCCAGGCCAAGATAATCGAGTACGGGTGGTAGAAATACGCACAGCCCGTGGTGTGATTACCCGGCCAATAGTTAAATTAGTCCTACTACCTACCGAAATCCCTAAGTAACCAATTCTCTCTTTTCAGCTTTCTTTTTTCTTCTTTCTTTTTTCTTCTCTTAGATAAAAGTCGTTCAAACCAAAATGGTCCGAGCCAATACTAAAAACACCCATCGATGCCCCTTATGTCAGATAAAAGTCGTTCAAACCAAAATGGTCCGAGCCAATACTAAAAACACCCATCGATGCCCCTTATGTCAGCAAAACCACCGACTTCTGTTTTATCGCCAGCTGCGCCGTATGGAACCAGAGGAGAGACTACGCGCCGTCCTCCTCTACCGCCATTGTGCCAATTGCCTGTCACCGCGCCATGTAACGCGCAATTGTCCGTCAACCGGGCGATGTGACCGATGCCATGAGCAACATCACAGCCTTCTCCACCTATGGGAGACACCACGGCGAGAGGATGACGTGCCACAGGGCCTTGACGAGGTTGAAAATCGGCCAAGTCAGCGACCGCGACCATACCGGGCTCGAGAGCTGTCGGAGTCAAGTGAAGAAATACTGGAGATTGATGCCAGCGATGAAGACCTCCAGCAGATAAATGCTCTTGTGCCAGTCACCGCCGACACACCGGTACTCAGACCACCCCTGTCGGGTATCCGGTCCATAGTTTCTCGGCCGCCTCCTTCGCCCCACCAGCGTCGAGCACAACGACACCAACGAAGGCGCGTCGCACAACAAGGTCCACCCCGAGGGCTAAGAGACGCTCGAGAGCGAATTCAACGGGCTTCCAGAAATGCTACGGGTTTTTCTGTCCTTATGCCTACCGTGGTAACCAAAGTAATGACAATGGGACGAACTCATGCAGTCCGCGCGATTCTCGACTTTGGACAACCCATATCCACCATATCTCGGGGCCTTGCACAACGACTCCAACTGCTGTCACGGAATGAAAGGGAACACTGCCGCCTTACCTTGAAGGGTCTGAATGAGAGGGTGTCAATCCAGGCAAAGGTCCTTGGGCGCCTCGTGAGGAGCGCCCCTGAGCGTACTATTGATGCGCGTGTCGCCGATGATTTCGACAACCTACGCCTGGCAGACCCCTCATTCTACCGCTCAAGCGCAGTGTCTCTGATTCTGGGAGTAGACGCGTGTGGAGCCATACTCCGTCCTGGACTTAGGCCTGCAACCCCGACGCGACCGGCTGCTCAAAACACCGTTTTTGGATGGGTCATATTCGGAGTAACCCCATACTGAGCTGGCAAGCAAAACCTTTAGCGTTAAGAAAAAATGAAGTTTATACGTAATTGAATTTATAATGAAGTTTATACGTAATTGAATTTATAATGAAGTTTATACATTAATATTGAATTTATATTGCAGTGATGCTGCAAGGCGGACGGCATGTTAAAGTCTGCATTATCAACTACAAACCTCACCTGAAGGGGTCGCTGGTAGAAGACTGGCTGTAGGCACTCGTTGCGTTTTTTTTTTCCTTTCTTGGACTTTGTTCCATCATACGGATCCGTTAAATGGCATTAGTTCCTTAGAGCCTATAAAAGGGATGAACAGCGATAGACTCGCCCTTATTCTTTTACCAGCGATCCATCAGGTGAGTCTTTGCCAATACATTTGTATTTCATCCTTTTCTATTTTTAATAAAGGCCTGTGCGACAGGCTACCATATATATATACTTCATATCTTTGGATATTTAACTTGTCTGTTTGTTGTTGGACAGCTAGGCACAGCTGGTAAGTTTTCCGTTTCATTATCGCGAGTTTCAAGAACCGGCTCCCCATAGGTTCCCCGTTTCCGGAATTCACGAGGAATTCCGGCTTCATTTATCCCCGATCGAACAAAGTTAAAGTTAAAGTTAAAGTTAAAGTTAAAGTGAATGTTAAAGTTAAAGTGAAAGTTAAAGTTAAAGTGAATGTTAAAGTTAAAGTTAAAGTTAAAGTCAAAGTCAAAGTTAAAGTTAAAGTGAATGTTAAAGTTAAAGTTAAAAATATAGTTAAAGTTAAAGTTAAAGTCAAAGTTAAATTTAAAGTGAATGTTAAAGTTAAAGTTAAAGTTAAAGTTAAAGTTAAAGTTAAAGTTAAAGTTAAATTTAAAGTTAAAGTTAAAGTTAAAGTTAAAGTTAAAGTGAATGTTAAAGTTAAAGTGAAAGTTAAAGTTAAAGTGAATGTTAAAGTTAAAGTTAAAGTTAAAGTTAAAGTTAAAGTCAAAGTCAAAGTCAAAGTTAAAGTTAAATTTAAAGTTAAAATTAAAGTTAAAGCTAAAATTAAAGTTAAAGTTAAATTTAAAGTTAAAGTTAAAGTTAAGGTTAAAGTTATAGTTAGAGTTAAAGTTAAAGTTAAAGTTAAAGTTAAAGTTAAAGTGAAAGTTAAAGTTAAAGTGAATGTTAAAGTTAAAGTGAAAGTTAAAGTGAATGTTAAAGTTAAAGTTAAAGTTAAAGTTAAAGTTAACGTTAAAGTTAGAGTTAAAGTTAAAGTTAAAGTTAAAGTTAAAATTAAAGTTAAAGTTAAATTTAAAGTTAAAGTCAATGTTAAAGTTAAAGTTAAAGTTAAAGTTAAAGTTAAAGTTACAGTTAAAGTTAAAGTTAAATTTAAAGTTAAAGTTAAAGTTAAAGATAAAGTAAAGGTTAAAGTTAAAGTTAAAGTGAATGTTAAAGTTAAAATTAAAGTTAAAGTTAAAGTTAAAGTTAAATATAAAGTTAAAGTTAAAGTTAAAGTTAAAGTTAAAGTTAAAGTTAAAGTTAAAGTTAAGGTTAAGGTTAAAGTTAAAGTTAAAGTTAAATTTAAAGTTAAAGTTAAAGTTAAAGTTAAGGTTAAAGTTAGGGTTAAAGTTAAAGTTAAAGTTAAAGTGAAAGTTAAAGTGAATGTTAAAGTTAAAGTGAAAGTGAAAGTTAAAGTTAAAGTGAATGTTAAAGTTAAAGTTAAAGTTAAAGTTAAAGTTAAAGTTAAAGTTAAAGTTAAAGTTAAAGGTAAAGTTAAAGTTAAAGTTAAAGTTAAAGTCAAAGTTAAAGTTAAAGTGAATGTTAAAGTTAAGTTAAATTTAAAGTTAAAGTTAAAGTTAAGGTTAAAGTTAGGGTTAAAGTTAAAGTAAAGTTAAAGTTAAAGTTAAAGTTAAAGTGAAAGTTAAAGTTAAAGTTAAAGTTAAAGTTAAATTTAAAGTTAAAGTTAAAGTTAAAGTTAAATTTAAGGTTAAAGTTAGGGTTAAAGTTAAAGTTAAAGTTAAAGTTAAAGTGAAAGTTAAAGTTAAAGTTAAAGTTAAAGTTAAAGTTAAAGTTAAAGTTAAAGTTAAAGTTAAAGTTAATGTTAAAGTTAAAGTTAAAGTTAAATTTAAAGTTAAAGTTAAAGTTAAAGTTAAGATTAAAGTTAAAGTTAAAGTTAAAGTGAAAGTTAAAGTGAATGTTAAAGTTAAAGTGAAAGTGAAAGTTAAAGTTAAAGTGAATGTTAAAGTTAAAGTTAAAGTTAAAGTTAAAGTTAAAGTTAACGTTAAAGTTAGAGTTAAAGTTAAAGTTAAAGTTAAAGTTAAAGTTAAAGTTAAAGTTAAAGTTAAAGTTAAAGTTAAAGTTAAAATTATAGTTAAAGTTAAAGTTAAAGTTAAATTTAAAGTTAAAGTGAATGTTAAAGTTAAAGTTAAAGTTAAAATTAAAGTTAAAGTTACAGTTAAAGTTAAAGTTAAATTTAAAGTTAAAGTTAAAGTTAAAGATAAAGTAAAGGTTAAAGTTAAAGTTAAAGTTAAAGTGAATGTTAAAGTTAAAATTAAAGTTAAAGTTAAAGTTAAATTTAAAGTTAAAGTTAAAGTTAAGGTTAAAGTTAAAGTTAAAGTTAAAGTTAAAGTTAAAGTTAAAGTTAAAGTTAAAGTTAAATTTAAAGTTAAAGTTAAAGTTAAGGTTAAAGTTAGGGTTAAAGTTAAAGTTAAAGTGAAAGTTAAAGTGAATGTTAAAGTTAAAGTGAAAGTGAAAGTTAAAGTGAATGTTAAAGGTAAAGTTAAAGTTAAAGTTAAAGTTAAAGTTAAAGTCAAAGTTAAAGTTAAAGTGAATGTTAAAGTTAAAGTTAAATTTAAAGTTAAAGTTAAAGTTAAGGTTAAAGTTAGGGTTAAAGTTAAAGTTAAAGTGAAAGTTAAAGTTAAAGTTAAAGTTAAAGTTAAAGTTAAAGTTAAAATTAAAGTTAAAGTTAAAGTTAAAGTTAAAGTTAAGGTTAAAGTTAGGGTTAAAGTTAAAGTTAAAGTTAAAGTTAAAGTTAAAGTTAAAGTTAAAGTGAAAGTTAAAGTGAATGTTAAAGTTAAAGTGAAAGTTAAAGTTAAAGTGAATGTTAAAGTTAAAGTTAAAGTTAAAGTTAAAGTTAAAGTTAAAGTCAAAGTTAAAGTTAAAGTGAAGGTTAAAGTTAATGTTAAATTTAAAGTTAAAGTTAAAGTTAAGGTTAAAGTTAGGGTTAAAGTTAAAGTTAAAGTTAAAGTTAAAGTTAAAGTTACAGTTAAAGTTAAAGTTAAATTTAAAGTTAAAGTTAAAGTTAAAGATAAAGTAAAGGTTAAAGTTAAAGTTAAAGTTAAAGTTAAAGTTAAAGTTAATGTTAAAGTTAAAATTAAAGTTAAAGTTAAAGTTAAAGTTAAATTTAAAGTTAAAGTTAAAGTTAAAGTTAAGGTTAAAGTTAAAGTTAAAGTTAAAGTTAAAGTTAAAGTTAAAGTTAAAGTTAAAGTTAAATTTAAAGTTAAAGTTAAAGTTAAGGTTAAAGTTAGGGTTAAAGTGAATGTTAAAGTTAAAGTGAAAGTGAAAGTTAAAGTTAAAGTGAATGTTAAAGTTAAAGTTAAAGTTAAAGTCAAAGTTAAAGTTAAAGTGAATGTTAAAGTTAAAGTTAAATTTAAAGTTAAAGTTTAAGTTAAAGTTAAAGTTAAAGTTAAAGTTAAAGTGAAAGTTAAAGTTAAAGTGAATGTTAAAGTTAAAGTGAAAGTGAAAGTTAAAGTGAATGTTAAAGTTAAAGTTAAAGTTAAAGTTAAAGTTAAAATTAAAGTTAAAGTTAACGTTAAAGTTAGAGTTAAAGTTAAAGTTAAAGTTAAAATTAAAGTTAAAGTTAAAGTTAAATTTAAAGTTAAAGTGAATGTTAAAGTTAAAGTTAAAGTTAAAGTTACAGTTAAAGTTAAAGTTAAATTTAAAGTTAAAGTTAAAGATAAAGTAAAGGTTAAAGTTAAAGTTAAAGTTAAAGTGAATGTTAAAGTTAAAATTAAAGTTAAAGTTAAAGTTAAATTTAAAGTTAAAGTTAAAGTTAAAGTTAAGGTTAAAGTTAAAGTTAAAGTTAAAGTTAAAGTTAAAGTTAAAGTTAAATTTAAAGTTAAAGTTAAAGTTAAAGTTAAGGTTAAAGTTAGGGTTAAAGTTAAAGTTAAAGTTAAAGTTAAAGTTAAAGTGAAAGTTAAAGTGAATGTTAAAGTTAAAGTGAAAGTTAAAGTTAAAGTGAATGTTAAAGTTAAAGTTAAAGTTAAAGTTAAAGTTAAAGTTAAAGTCAAAGTTAAAGTTAAAGTGAATGTTAAAGTTAGAGTTAAAAATATAGTTAAAGTTAAAGTTAAAGTTAAAGTTAGAGTGAAAGTTAAAGTTAAAGTTAAAGTTAAAGTTAAAGTTAAAGTTAAAGTTAAAGTTAAAGTTAAAGTTAAAGTTAAACTTAAAGTGAAAGTTAAAGTTAAAGTGAATGTTAAAGTTAAAGTGAAAGTTAAAGTTAAAGTGAATGTTAAAGTTAAAGTTAAAGTTGAAGTTAAAGTTAAAGTTAAAGTTAAAGTTAAAGTTAAAGTTGAAGTTAAAGTTAAAGTTAAACTTAAAGTGAAAGTTAAAGTTAAAGTGAATGTTAAAGTTAAAGTGAAAGTTAAAGTTAAAGTGAATGTTAAAGTTAAAGTTAAAGTTAAATTTAAAGTGAAAGTTAAAGTTAAAGTTAAATTTAAAGTTAAAGTTAAAGTTAAGGTTAAAGTTAAAGTTAAAGTTATAGATAAAGTTAAAGTTAAAGTTAAAGTTAAATTTAAATTTAAATTTAAAGTTAAAGTTAAAGTTAAAGTTTAGGTTAAAGTTAAAGTTAAAGTTAAAGTGTAACGTAGCGTTACAATAACGTAAATCCTCCCTGTGTTTCCTTATTCACTTAAACCTGAACCTCCCTGTACTTATTTTTCTATAGCATAGCTACCAGAACCTCCCTGTACTTATTTTTCTATAGCATAACCAACAACCGCTTGTACTTATTCTTTTATAGCATAGTCAACAACCACTAAATAGCAAACCAATGAAAATCACAATAATGGTGTGTTGACCTCTCAACCAGTTTGCGGCACCACCCATATAAACATTGAATTTGCATTTTTGCAATTCAGTCCTCGCAGGTGAGCCAGCGGGAGTGGTTGTCTTTTTAAAGACGAAATTGCCACTCCGGCTAGCTAGCCGAGTGGAAGGGGGCGCTGCCATGGCGCGGGTCACCCTCCACCAGAGTTGGACGACGCGAATGGTGTCTTCGGACTATCCTTCCCTCCGTCGCCCACCCTGGTGTTGAGTGGCCCGCTGCCTTAATGACCAAATAACCCCCCTCCCCCGCGGCTCGGACTGAGCGGAAGGGGCGCTGTCATGGCGCGAGTCACCCTTCACCTGGGCTGGACGACGCGAGTGGTGTCTTCGGACTATCCTTCCATCCGTCGCCCACCTCGGTGTTGAGCGGCCCGCTGCCTTAATGACCAAATAACCCCCTCCCCCCTCAGTTCTGATTTTAGTAGGCTGGCCGGAGCGGAGGAACCACTCCCTCTAGTTAGCTGGGGAGAAGAGCGTGGCGCGAGCCACCCCCTGCTGCACCAGGATGACGCGAGTGGTGTCTTCGGACTACCCTTCCCTCCGTCGTCCTGGTCTGGTAAGGAATGACTCGCCGCCCGAACGACCGCACGACCCCCTCTCCGCAGCTCTGGTTTCGGCCGTGAGCCGATGCGTGCGCACAAGGGGCTACCGCTGTGCCGTTAAGGTGCACTTCCCCATCGCCACGGATCGACCCACGGCGTCTCGGCTGGTACAACCCCACCCCCCTTACGCACCTTCTACTAGTGTGCAAGTAGGGAGGCGGGGGTGTCCAGCGGTGAAACCAGCACTAACCCGAGTCCTCGCAGTTTCTCCCGCAGGTGACTGACCTCGCCGATTACCGAGCCTGCCGAAGACGTTCGATCAGCCCGATCCTGCCGAAGCCGACCGACCGACCAATACAAGTCCGCTGGTACGCCCATCCTATCCCGCCCGGAACACACAGCCGCTGTCCAGGTAAACCCCGTCGCCAGCCCATCTCCCCTCTCTCCACGGCCCTGGTACGCGCTCCGTAGCCCACCGCCGCTGCCGCCGCATCGTCGCCCCTCTGGTGCCGCCGCTGCTAGGACGACCGTTGGCCGCTCGCCATCCTACCGCCGTTAGGCCGCTGCATCCGTCACGCCGCTGCTACGACGTCCGTTGGCCGTCCGCCATCCTACCGCCGTTAAGCCGCTGCATCCGTCTCGCCGCTGCTACGACGTCCGTTGGCCGTCCGCCATCCTACCGACGTTAAGCCGATGCATCCGTCACGCCGCTGCTACGACGTCCTTTGGCCGTCCGCCATCCTACCGCCGTTAAGCCGCTGCATCCGTCACGCCACTGCTACGACGACCGTTGGCCGTTCGCCACCCTACCGCCGTTAAGCCGGTGCATCCGTCACGCCGCTGCTACGACGTCCGTTGGCCGTCCGCTATCCTACCGCCGTTAAGCCGCTGCATCCGTCACGCCACTGCTACGACGACCGTTGGCCGTTCGCCATCCTACCGCCGTTAAGCCGCTGCATCCGTCCCGCCACTGCGACGACGACCGTTGGCCGCTTGCCATCCTACCGCAGTTAAGCCGTTGCTTCTATCCCGCCGCTGCTTCCGTACCGCCGTACCAGTCCGTCCGTTACCCGACCGTTCAGCCGCCCTACCGAACCTCCTCTACTGTAACGACCGTTAGCCGACGCTCCGCCCCCTCGCCATCTTGCGACGGAAAGCTGCTGTCCGCCTAATATCTCCAGCCGTGTGTGCGTGTGTTCGTAACACATAAACATTATGTATTTATTCAGTAGGGGTTTGTGGGACCTTTACTCGACTCTGGATTGACTGAGTGTTACCCCAGCCTTAGACAAAACCCACCTCATAAATGGCGCCCGAGCAGGGACCCTCCTCCGCAGATGACCGTGGAAAAACAACTACAACCACCACCAACACTGCCGGGGCGGGTTCGACGAACGCACCGCCAGAAACAACACACACACAGGCTCCGGAAGGCACGCTGCTGAACACCGACTCACTCAATTGGATCTACCTGCTTAGGAAGGAGAAGCTGATGGAGGAGTGTAAGGAACACCGAATCGACGTGGAAGGCCAAACCGTAGCCGAGCTGCGGCGCGCCCTGAGTACTTACGTGCGAGCGAAACGCGCCAGGAAATCCAGTGAAGACCTGTTGAAAGAGTTGGAACGAGAAGTGAACGAGGAAGAGGGGAAGTTCGCTACGCTACCCCAGCCAACAACAAAGCCGATCCCTACAATCCAGATCAACAGCCCACAGCCGCACGGAGGAAAGGGAGAGAACGCACTACCAAAACGAGACGAAATGAGCGACGGTGAACTTATGAATACCGTTCGCCGCTGGGACTTGCACTTTTCGGGGGAGGAGTCACTGCACGAATTTCTTGAGAGGATAGAGGAGCTTGCCGAATGCTACCGCATCCCCGTCGACCGACTCCTCATAACACTGCCGGAGCTTCTACGTGGGAAAGCACTGCAATGGTACCGCGTCCGTAAGCAACACATACACCGCTGGAGCGATCTGCGGAGGGAGGTGCAACATTTTTTTCTACCTAAGCGACACATACGACATTTGGAAGAAGCCATCCGACAACGCAAACAGCAAGGCCGAGAGAAGGCCAAGGACTACATCCTCGCACTGGAGACGCTGATCCGCCAACAGCCGACGATGTGCGAAGAGAATCACCTCGAACGGATCTATGATGGTCTACGCGTGGAATACCGCCTTTTCGTCAAACGCAGCGAGTTTAGGACGATCGAGGAGCTCCTGGAGCTAACGGAAGAGTATGAGCTGTTAAGAGGCGAGGAAGCGAAACAGGGAAAAATGGTGGCCCACAGCCTATACCACCTACCCATGGAATACGACAGCAAAGAGTGCTGTTGGCGCTGCAAGGAACGCGGACACCACCGCTTCCAATATAAGGGCCCCTGGAGGAAGTTCTGCTCCCGGTGTGGCCAAGACAACATCCTCTCCAGGGACTGCCCATGCCCTCCGACTAGCCCAACTACCGAGAACGCACCCCGAACGCCGTCCAACGCTATTAAAGGAAGCCGCCAAGCACCGTACGTCCGACCAGAGAAGCCGAGGGAACCACCCGCCAGCAAGGCAACCGCAAAAACACAAGTAGATGGCCGATTCTATATACCAGTGGTCATCGAGGACATGAGTGTGCGAGCACTAGTGGACACCGGCGCCACCCTATCCTATGTAGATGACACCGTACGGAAACACCTAGAAAAGAACAACATTAAGGCGCGCCCCAACAAGCGAAGCATCCAGCTGGCAGATCAAACGTGTTTCTTTACCTCGAACTCCTACCCGGCAAGGATTGTGTATCCAGGACGAGCCACAGATGCGATGCTCTCCGTTATCCCAAACTTGGCCGACAGGTAATCCTCGGAATGGACTTCCTAAGAAAGAGGGGAACCATCCTCACGCTGGATGGTCAGCCGCTAGAGGCCACCGTGACCAAGAGAGCACCCGAACTGGATACGCTATGTGCAGTGACGAGCCGAGAACACCTGAGCGACGAACAAAACACGGAACTGGGAAACTTCCTGGCGCATCACCAAAAGCGGTTTCGCGAAATCATCGGACCAAGCACTGCAGCCGAGCATACGATTCGCCTCAAACACAACCGACCGCTGAAGCAACGATACTACCCCCGCAACCCGGCCATGCAACAAGTCATCAACGAAGAGGTAGACGAGTTATTAGCAGGAGGAAGAATAGAACCATCACAAAGCGCGTACAGCTCGCCAATCGTGCTAGTCCGCAAAAAACAGGGCACGTGGAGGATGTGCATAGATTACCGTCAGCTCAACGCCGCCAGCGAACCATACGCTTACCCGTTGCCGCAAATTGGAGCCATTCTTGACCAGCTGAAAGAGGCGAAATTCATTTCTACTATTGACTTGAAGAACGGCATCTCGCCCATACACCGCATTTACAGTTCCTGGCAGGGGATTGTTCCAGTGGAAAGTCATGCCATTTGGCCTACACTCTGCCCCGGCTACCTTTCAACGCGCTCTGGATTCGATACTTGAGCCCGAACTCCAACCAAAAGTTTTCGCCTACCTGGACGATATCATCGTATTGGGAGATACCTTCGCAGAACACTTGGCGATCTTGAGGGAAGTGTTCGAGCGCCTACAAAGACACAAGGTGCAAGTAAACTTCGAAAAGTGCAGCTTCGTCCAGCAACAACCCCATTACCTAGGACACATCATCAGTTCTTAAGGAATTCACACCGATCCAGCAAAATTATCCGCTGTACAGGAGATGCCCGCACCGAAAATGCTCAAAGAGCTCCGCCGTTTTCTTGGACTCGCGTCTTGGTACCGCCGCTTCGTGGCAGACTTCTCTACGCTCGCCGCGCCGCTTAACCAACTGCTGAAAAAGGGACAAGTCTGGAAATGGGAGGCGCACCAAAATCACGCTTTCAAAGCACTCAAGGATAAGCTTTCCAGCGCGCCAATACTTTGTTGTCCGGACTTTTCTCGACCGTTTTTTCTCCAGACCGACGCGAGCGGAGAGGGCCTGGGCGTCGTGCTCTATCAACGCCATTCCGACCACGAGAACGTAGTAGCTTACGCCAGCCGAAGCCTAACCCAACTGGAAAAGCGATACTCGGCCACCAAACAGGCCGTGCTATGGGGTATCCGTAAGATGAGACCGTACCTGGAGGGGTATCACTTCACCGTCATCACCGACCACCACTCACTAAAATGGCTGCACTCGCTCCAAAACCCCTCTGGACGTCTGGCAAGATGGGCACTGGAATTACAACAATATAATTTCGAGATAGAATACCGGAAAGGAGCACAGAACGTGGTAGCCGACGGGCTCTCCCGCTGCCCGCTACAACACGCCGATGACGACATTTTGTACACCATAACCAACGGAACAAACGACTGGCACGAGAGGAAAGCAAGACAGGTGCGGAAAAAACCGCAAGCACATCCAGATTACCAGATCGTCGATAACCGAGTCTTCCGCCACATTTCCCCGAGAAATCAATTTTCGCGGGCACCGCAATGGAAGCTGTGCATCCCAGCCGACCGACGAAAGGACGTACTACAAGAAGTCCACGACGCCGCCGCCGTCGGACATCTCGGGGTGAAGAAGACGCTTAAGAGAGCACAACAGAACTATTACTGGCCCGGGATGTTCCGCGATGTTCTCAAACACGTACGGAAATGTATCAGATGCGCAGAATACAAAGTCGAGCAAAGACGCCCAGAAGGATTGATGGCAACCATGCAATCATCACGACCGTGGGAAATAGTAACCGCTGACTTCGTGGGACCACTGCCCCATTCCAAGCAAGGAAATACTTGTCTCCTCGTCATGGTGGATAAATTCTCCAAGTGGGTAGAGTTGATCCCAGTGCGCCAAGCGACAACGACAAGCGTAATCAAAGCACCGTGGGAAATAGTAACCGCTGACTTCGTGGGACCACTGCCCCGTTCCAAGCAAGGAAATACTTGTCTCCTCGTCATGGTGGATAAATTCTCCAAGTGGGTAGAGTTGATCCCAGTGCGCCAAGCGACAACGACAAGCGTAATCAAAGCACTCCAAGAAAGAGTCATATACCGATTTGGCTGCCCGAAAACCTTCCTCACCGACAATGGCAAACAATTCGTCGGGAAGGCATTAGCAGCGTTTTTGAACGACCACCGCATCGATCACAAGTTTACGGCAGCTTACGCCCCGCACGAAAACCCCACCGAGCGAACCAACCGAGTCGTGAAAACCATGATAGCTCAGCGATGCAAGGACGACCACCGCACCTGGGACCAGCAGATTCCGCAAATAGCATTCGCGATAAACACGGCTAGCCACGAATCGACAACAGCATCAGCAGCAGAAATCAACTTCGGTAGAGGCCTTACAGCACCGCAGCAAGTGCGCACGGAGGAAGCAGTACCAGCAGAGCCACCAACCGTACCACCGTCCATCACCAAGTTATGGGACGAGATAAAAGGGCACCTAGCCAAAGCTTCAAAGCAACAGAAAAAACACTACGACTTACGCAGACGGCAATGGAAGCCACGCATAGGCGAGCAGGTGATGAAAAGGGACCACCCACTCTCATCTGCGGCCGACAAATTTGCCCAGAAGTTAGCACCAAAATTTTCCGGCCCGTACTTGGTGATGGAATATGTTTCCACGAACACGGTGAAATTAGGCCACGCGGAGCAAACAAAGCGACAACACGCGCACTTGCAAGATTTAAAGCCGTACGAATTCTAAACAACCCCCGTTTTGCTTACTCATTGCAGGAATCAAACCGTCCAACAATGAGTCGAAAACAGCGGCAACCCACACCACCGGACTCACCGAAACCGATACGCCCGTGGCGCCCGCCGTTTGAGGCAACAGTGTGGCCGGCAAACAAACCGAAGATTCAGAGAATCCAAATTTTTCATGGGCCAGCAACCAGAGCCACAGGAACGGGGCGACACCGAACACAACGAAACGAAGAAAACGACATACGAAAAGGGGCACCCCGATCCCGAACAATTTTTCGGGGAACTAAAGCTAAAACGCCCGACAAAACAGAGCAAAAAGTGCTGGAAATTCTACTGGAAGAACCAGCACGTCAAGGTGAAGATTATGGGCGAGAACAGGGCGAAAGTTTCGCTGATGGGAATCAACCGAATGGTACAAGTCGAATGAGACATCAAGAGAAGAGGCCGCCGCATTTCTTTTTTATATTTTTATACCATCTACAAAAACTTGTTAGACTTAAGACAGAAATGAATTGTGAATTATTTTTCTAAAAAAAAAAAACAAAAAAAAAAAAAAACAGTGGAACATTTTTTTTTTTTTAATAAAAAAACAATACTTTGTTAGAACAATTACAATAACATTAACTCTGTTTTTGTAGAGTAAATTGTTTGGCGACCTTTCATATTTAATAAATATATCGGATTTTTAAAGAAAACTTGTGTTTATTTTTTAATTGACCTCGAGCCGGCAAAAATATATATTAACTCTGTTAGATATAAGTGGAATGACTCTGTATATTTTTGAGAAAATAATTTTTTTTTAAATAAAGTGCTTCGACCTAGGCCATGCCTGGAGATCCATCTTTCCCCACCGCAGCTTTCCGTCAACCGAAGTGGGAGGGGGACTGTAACGTAGCGTTACAATAACGTAAATCCTCCCTGTATTTCCTTATTCACTTAAACCTGAACCTTCCTGTATTATTTTTCTATAGCATAGCTACCTGAACCTCCCTGTACTTATTTTTCTATAGCATAACCAACAACCGCTTGTACTTATTCTTTTATAGCATAGTCAACAACCACTAAATAGCAAACCAATGAAAATCACAATAATGGTGTGTTGACTTCTCAACCATAAACCCATATAAACATTGAATTCGCATTTTTGCAATTCAGTCCTCGCAGGTGAGCCAGCGGGAGTGGTTGTGTTTTTAAAGACAAAATTGCCACTCCGGCTAGCTAGCCGAGTGAAAGGGGGCGCTGTCATGGTGCGGGTCTCCCTCCACCAGAGTTGGACGACGCGAGTGGTGTCTTCGGACTATCCTTCCCTACGTCGCCCACCCTGGTGTTGAGCAGCCCGCTGCCTTAATGACCAAATAACCCCCCTCCCCCGCGGCTCGGACTGAGCGGAAGGGGCGCTGTCATGGCGCGAGTCACCCTTCACCTGGGCTGGACGACGCGAGTGGTGTCTTCGGACTATCCTTCCATCCGTCGCCCACCTCGGTGTTGAGCGGCCCGCTGCCTTAATGACCAAATAACCCCCTCCCCCCTCAGCTCTGATTTTAGTAGGCTGGCCGGAGCGGAGGAACTACTCCCTCTAGTTAGCTGGGGAGAAGAGGGTGCGGCCGTGGCGCGAGTCACCCCCTGCTGCACCAGGATGACGCGAGTGGTGTCTTCGGACTACCCTTCCCTCCGTCGTCCTGGTCTGGTAAGGAATGACTCGCCGCCCGAACGACCGCATGACCCCTCTCCGCAGCTCTGGTTTCGGCCGTGAGCCGATGCGTGCGCACAAGGGGCAACCGCTGTGCCGTTAAGGTGCACTTCCCCTCCGCCACGGGTCGACCCACGGCGGGTCGGCCGGTACAACCCCACCCCCTTACGCACCTTCCACTAGTGTGCAAGTAGGGACCGCTGCATCCGTCACGCCGCTGCTACGACGTCCGTTGGCCGTCCGCCATCCTACCGCCGTTAAGCCGCTGCATCCGTCACGCCGCTGCTAGGACGTCCGTTGGCCGTCCGCCATCGTACCGCCGTTAAGCCGCTGCATCCGTCACGCCGCTGCTACGACGTCCGTTGGCCGTCCGCCATCCTACCGCCGTTAAGCCGCTGCATCCGTCACGCCACTGCTACGACGACCGTCAGCCGTTCGCCACCCTACCGCCGTTAAGCCGCTGCATCCGTCACGCCGCTGCTACGACGTCCGTTGGCCGTCCGCCATCCTACCGCCGTTAAGCCGCTGCATCCGTCCCGCCACTGCGACGACGACCATTGGCCGTTTGCCATACTACCGCAGTTAAGCCGTTGCTTCTATCCCGCCGCTGCTTCCGTACCACCGTACCAGTCCGTCCGTTACCTGACCGTTCAGCCGCCCTACTGAACCTCCTCTACTGCAACGACCGTTAGTCGACGCTCCGCCCCCTCGCCATCTTGCGACGGAAAGCTGCTGTCCGCCTAATATCTCCAGCCGTGTGTGAGTGTGTTCGTAACACATAAACATTGTGTATTTATTCAGTAGGGGTTTGTGGGACCTTTACTCGACTCTGGATTGACTGAGCGCTACCCCAGCCTTAGACAAAACCCACCTCATAAAAGTTAAAGTTAAAGTTAAAGTGAATGTTAAAGTTAAAGTGAAAGTTAAAGTTAAATTGAATGTTAAAGTTAAAGTTAAAGTTAAAGTTAAAGTTAAAGTTAAAGTGAAAGTTAAAGTTAAAGTGAATGTTAAAGTTAAAGTTAACAAGTAAGGAAGGCTAAGTTCGGGTGTAACCGAACATTACATACTCAGTTGAGAGCTGTGGAGACAAAGTAAGGGAAAATCACCAAGTTGTAAAAAGAACCTAGGGTAACCCTGGAATGTGTTTGTACGATATGGGTACCAAATGAAAGGTGTTAATGAGAATTTTAAAAGGGAGTTGGCCTTAGTTCTATAGGCGGATGCCTTTTCGAGATATCGCCATAAAGGTGGGCCAGGGGTGACTCTAGAATTCTTTTGTACGATATGGGTATCAGATGAAAGGTGTTAATGAGTATTTTAAACAAGTAAGGAAGGCTAAGTTCGGGTGTAACCGAACATTACATACTCAGTTGAGAGATGTGGAGACAAAGTAAGGGAAATCACCATGTTGTAAAAGGAACCTAGGGTAACCCTGGAATTTGTTTGTATGACATGTGTATCAAATGGAAGGTATTAAAGAGTATTTTAAGAGGAAGTGGGCCATAGATCTATAGATGGACGCCATTTAGGGATATCGCCATAAAGGTGGACCAGGCCTAACTCGAGAATTTGTTTGTACGATATGGGTATCAAATGAAATGTGTTAATGAGTATTTTAAAAGGGCGTGGGTCTTAGTTCTATAGGTGGACGCCTTTTCGAGATATCGCCATAAACGTCGACCAGGGGTGACTCTAGAATTTGCTTGTACTATATGGGTATCAAATGAAAGGTGTTAATGAGTATTTTAGAAGGGAGTGGGCCTTAGTTCTATAGGTGGACGCCTTTTCGGAATATCGTTATAAAAGTGGACCTGGGTTGACTCTAGAATGCGTTTGTACAATATGGGTGTCAAACGAAAAGTGTAATAAGTGTTTTAAAAGGGAGTGGGCCTTTGTTCTATGGGTGGACGCCTTTTCGGGATATCGCCATAAACGTGGACCAGGGGTGACTCTAGAATGCGTTTGTACAATATGGGTATCAAATAAAAGGTGCTAATGAGTATTTTAAAAGGGAGTGGGCCTTAGTTCTATAGGTGGACGCCTTTTCGAGATATCGCCATAAAGGTGGACCAGGGGTGACTCTACAATTTGTTTGTACGATATGGGTATCAAATGAAAGGTGTTAATAAGTATTTTAAAAGGGCGTGGGTCTTAGTTCTATAGGTGGACGCCTTTTCGAGATATCGCCATAAAGTGGACCAGGGGTGACTCTAGAATTTGTTTGTACGATATGGGTATCAAATGAAAGTCGTTAGTGAGTATTTTAAAAGGGCGTGGGTCTTAGTTCTATAGGTGGACGCCTTTTCGAGATATCGCCATAAAGGTGGACCAGGGGTGACACTAGAATTTGTTTGTACGATATGGGTATCAAATGAAAGGTGTTAATGAGTATTTTAAAAGGGCGTGGGTCTTAGTTCTATAGGTGGGCGCCTTTTCGAGATATCTCCATAAAGGTAGACCAGGGGTGACTCTAGAATTTGTTTGTACGATATGGGTATCAAATGAAAGGTGTTAATGAGTATTTTAAAAGGGAGTGGGCCTTAGTTCTATAGGTGGATGCCTTTTCGAAATATCGCCATAAAGGTGGGCCAGGGGTGACTCTAGAGTTTTTGTGTACGATATGGGTATCAAATGAAAGGTGTTAATGAGTATTTTAAAAGGGTGTGGGCCTTAGTTCTATAAGTGGACGCCTTTTCGAGATATCGCCATAAAGGTGGACCAGGGGTGACTCTAGAATTTGTTTGTACGACATGGGTATCAAATGAAAGGTGTTAATGAGTATTTTAAAAGGGCGCGGGCCTTAGTTCTATAGGTGGACGCCCTTTCGAGATATCGACATAAAGGTGGACCAGGGGTGACTCTAGAATTTGTTTATACGATATGGGTATCAAATGAAAGGTGTTAAAGAGTATTTTAAAAGGGAGTGGGCCTTAGTTCTATAGGTGGATGCCTTTTCGAGATATCGCCATAAAGGTGGGCCAGGGGTGACTCTAGAATTTTTTTGTACGATATGGGTATCAAATGAAAGGTGTTAATAAGTATTTTAAAAAGGCGTGGGCCTTAGTTCTATAGGTGGACGCCTTTTCTAGATATCGACATAAAGGTGGACCAGGGGTGACTCTAGAATTTATTTGTACGATAGGGGTATCAAATGAAAGTTGTTAATGAGTATTTTAAAAAGGAGTGGGCCTTAGTTCTATATGTGGACGCCTTTTCGAGATATCGCCATAAACGTGGACCAGGGGTGACTCTAGAATGTGTTTGTACGATATGGGTATCAAATTAAAGGTATTAATGAGGGTTTTAAAAGGAAGTGGCCCTTAGTTGTATATGTGAAGGCGTTTTCGAGATATCTACCAAAATGTGGACCAGGGTGATCCAGAACATCATCTGTCGGGTACCGCTAATTTATTTATATATGTAATACCACGTACAGTATTCCTTCCAAGATTCCAAGGTCTTTTGATTTCGCCCTGCAAAACTTTTTCATTTTCTTCTACTTAATATGGTAGGTGTCACACCCATTTTACCAAGTTTTTTTCTAAAGTTATATTTTGCGTCAATAGACCAATACAATTACCATGTTTCATCCCTTTTTTCGTATTTGGTATATAATTATGGCATTTTTTTCATTTTTCGTAATTTTCGATATCGAAAAAGTGGGCGTGGTCATAGTCGGATTTCGGCCATTTTTTACACCAATACAAAGTGAGTTCAGATAAGTACCTGAACTGAGTTTAGTAAAGATATATCGATTTTTGCTCAAGTTATCGTGTTAACGGCCGAGCGGAAGGACAGACGGTCGACTATGTGTAAAAACTGGGCGTGGCTTCAACCGATTTCGCCCTTTTTCACAGAAAATAGTTATCGTCCTAGAAGCTAAGCCTCTACCAAATTTTGTAAGGATTGGTTAATTTGTGTTCGACTTATGGCATTAAAAGCATCCTAGACAAATTAAATGAAAAAGGGCGGAGCCACGCCCATTTTGAAATTTTCTTTTATTTTTGTATTTTGTTGCACCATATCATTACTAGAGTTGAATGTTGGCATAATTTACTTATATGCTGTAAAGATATTAACTTTTCTTTTAAAATTTGAATTAAAAAAAAATTTTTTTTTAAAAAGTGGGCGTGGTCGTTTTCCGATTTTGCTAATTTTTATTAAGTAGACATAAAGTAATAAGAGTAACGTTCCTGCCAAATTTCATCATGATATCTTCAACGACTGCCAAATTACAGCTTGCAAAACTTCTAAATTACCTTCATTTAAAAGTTGGCGGTGCCACGCCCATTGTCCAAAATTTTACTAGTTTTCTATTCTGCGTCATAAGCTCAACTCACCCACCAAGTTTCATCGCTTAATGCGTATTTCAAGATACCTCAAAATTTACTCAAGTTATCGTGTTAACGGACAGACGGACGGACGGACGGTCGGACGGACATGGCTCAATCGAATTTTTTTTCGATACTGATGATTTTGATATATGGAAGTCTATATCTATCTCGATTCCTTTATACCTGTACAACCAACCGTTATGCAATCAAAGTTAATATACTCTGTGAGCTCTGCTCAACTGAGTATAAAAAAAGTGGGCCTTAGTTCTATATGTGGACGCCTTTTCGAGATATCGCCATAAACGTGGACTAGGGGTGACTCAAGAATGTGCTTGTACGATATGGTATCAAATTAAAGGTATTAATGAGGGTTTTAAAAGGGAGTGGCCCTTAGTTATATATGTGAAGGCGTTTTCGATATATTGACCAAAATGTGGACCAGGGTGATCCAGAACATCATCTGTCGGGTACCGCTAATTTATTTATATATGTAATACCACGAACAGTATTCATTCATTCATTCCTTCCAAGATTCCAAGGGCTTTTGATTTCGCCTTGCAAAACTTTTTCATTTTCTTCTACTTAATATGGTAGGTGTCACACACATTTTACCAAGTTTTTTTCTAAAGTAATATTTTGCGTCAATAGACCAATACAATTACCATGTTTCATCCCTTTTTTCGTATTTGTCATATAGTTATGGCATTTCTTTCGTTTTTCGTAATTTTCGATATCGAAAAGTGGGCGTGGTCATAGTCGGATTTCGGCCGTTTTTAACACCAATCCAAAGTGAGTTCAGATAAGTACGTGAACTGAGTTTAGTAAAGATATATCGATTTTTGCTCAAGTTATCGTGTTAACGGCCGAGCGGAAGGACAGACGGTCGACTGTGTGTAAAAATTGGGCGTGGCTTCAACCGATTTCGCCCTTTTTCACAGAAAACAGTTATCGTCCTAGAATCTAAGTGTTGGCAACCCTATACAAATGCAGAAGTGACAAGACAAAGTGAGATATTCGGGCATTCGGTCGACATCAGCTAACTGCATAAAACCATAATTATTGTCATTCCACTTATTAATTTTATTTGTGAAGTAGTTTTGTATATATATATAGTTATCCTATTTGAATTGAATATATCTCTTAATTGAAAGTACGTCTTAATAATCAAGAACGTAATAGTGGCGACGAGCAAAATTTTAGACTCAAAAAGTCAGTCCTAACCTCTACAATGAATGAAACCGTAAAAAAACTACTCACGCAGATGAAAGAGCAACATGATCGTGATACACAGACTATGTAAGAGTTAATAAAGCAATTCATTCCACAACGAACAATCCAATCAGAGGAAAAAGGCCAGGAATTCACTATAGAAGCCCTTGCCTCCAAATTGAGCATGATCGGAACTTACGGGAAGTTTTGAAAAGAATTCAAGACTATGGATTTAAAGTTAAATTTGCAAAGTGCAAATTTTCGGCGACCGAAGTTAAATACTTAGGTTATATTATATCCCAGGACAGACTCCGACCTGACCCGGAGCGTATATCAGCGATTAAGGAGATGCCAGAACCAACCAACGTAACCGAACTGCGATCTTTTCTGGGCGCTATCAATTTTTACGGGAAAATCATCAACAAAATGCATCAGTTTAGAGGGCCGTTGGACGAGCTTCTAAAGGCAAACGTAACATGGAATTGGACGTCCATCAAAACCAAGTGTTTTAACAGCCTCAAGGATGTCCTTACTTCAAATTTGCTATTGACACACTATGACCCAAATGAAAAGATCATCGTTGCCCCAGACGCATCTAATTACGGCCTTGGTGCATGTATTCTCCACGAATATGCTGATGGCTCGATAAGAGCAGTCTGTCACGCCTCACGTTCCCTTACACCAGCGGAAAAAGCCTACAGCCAGATCGAGAAAGAGGGGCTCGCCCTCGTTTTTGCAGTCACCAAGTTTCATAAGATGATATTCGGCATAAAGTTCAAGCTACATACATACATAAGCCGTTACTTAAGAAAACAGGCATTTCGGCACACCAGGCTAACCGACTACAGAGATGGGCGTTGCAGTTACTAGCATATGATTTTGAGATTAGCTTTATATCAACAAATAGCTTCGGTTATGCTGACGTTCTGTCGCGCCTCATAAATAAAAACAAAAAATCCTCAGAAGACTACATCATCGCTTCGGTAAAGTTCGAAGGCGACATCAAAAAAATTCTGTCTGATGCAATTGACAAGCTACCAGTAACGCACAGAATGGTGAAGTACGAAACAGAAAGAGATACAACACTCAAGCGACTATCAAATTATATCGATAACGGCTGGCCAAGGTCTACAGAAATTGGAGCGGAATTAAAACCATTCGTGGTGAGAAGCAACGAGCTTAGTATCATTGATGGTTGCATTATGTTAGGCCGTCGTGTGGTAATACCAACCGTTTTACGTAAACGGATCCTCAAACAAATTCATAAGGGGCATCCAGGAATGGAGCGAACCAAAGCAATCGCCAGAAGTTTTGTATATTGGCCGCGCATTGATTCCGATATAGAAGAGCTAATACGGAACTGCAATAGCTGTGCTTCTGCAGCCAAGATGCCAAATAAAACGTCACTGCATCCATGGCCGAAACCATCACACGCTTGGGAACGCCTACATACTGACTACGCGGGACCGATAAAAAACGAATATTTTCTGGTAATTGTCGGCGCGTATTCCAAATGGCCAGAGATAGTTCCAACCATTTCTATAACAACACAACAAACAATTGATATCTTGAACGAGATAATTGCACGTTTTGGAAACCCAAAGACTATAGTCTCCGATAACGGAACGCAATTTACAAGCGCGTTATTCCAACACTTTTTAGAAGAGAATGGCATTGTCCACCTACGTTCAAGCCCATACTACCCAATGTCGAACGGTCAAGTAGAGAGATTCGTTGACACCTTCAAACGTGCTCTAATAAAATTAAACGGAGAGGGAACTACTCATAAAATTTTACAAACGTTCTTGCAGTGTTACCGCTCATCGCCCAACAAGAACAACGAAAACAACAAAACGCCTGCTGAAGTCTTATTAGGAAAAAACATACACACCACATTAGATTTGATAAAACCTAAACCGGTTTACATTAATCGCGAACTTGATCAGCAAAAAAAGCGTATGAAAAGACAATTTGACAGATCACATGGAGCGAAGGAAAGGGTGTTCCAAACTGAGGAAAAACAAATTTGAATGGATACCAGGAAAAGTAATTGAGCGGGTAGGGAATGTTATTTACAATGTTCTGCTCAACAACAAAAAGGTTATAAGAGCACACGCAAACCAGTTACGAAAGCGCTCTCATACTTCAGACTCGACGAGAGCTAAGGAAGAAAATGAAAACAACACATTTATTGATGCATTCGATCTATATGAAGATACACAAACTCAAAGGAATTTAGTTTCAAACGAGACAGACTCGAATACGGCATTATCGCAAAAAAGGCCATCACCCACACTGAAAGAACGACTTCAGCGTTTACGTCGCCCAGTGGAACGATTCGTTCCTGGGTAAAGTATCCAACCAAAAAGGGGAGGTGTTGGCAACCCTATACAATTGCAGAAGTGACGAGACAAAGTGAGATATTCGGCATTCGGTCGACATCAGCTAACTGCATAAAACCATAATTATTGTCATTCCACATATTAATTTTATTTGTGAAGTAGTTTTGTATATATATATAGTTATCCTATTTGAATTGAATAAATCTCTTAATTGAAAGTACGTCTTAATAATCAAGAACCAAATTTCACAAGGATTGGTAAATTTTTGTTCAACTTATGGCATTAAAAGTATGCTAGACAAATTAAATGAAAAAGGGCGGAGCCACGCCCATTTTGAAATTTTCTTTTATTTTTATATTTTGTTGCACCATATCATTACTGGAGTTGAATACTGACATAATTTACTTTTATACTCTAACGATATTAACTTTTCTTCTAAAATTTGAATTTAAAAAAAAAAAATTTTTTAAAAGTGGGCGTGGTCGTTCTACGATTTTGCTAATTTTTATTAAGCAGACATATAGTAATAAGTGTAACGTTCCTGCCAAATTTCATCATGATATCTTTAACGACTGCCAAACTACAGCTTGCAAAACTTCTAAATTACCTTCTTTTAAAAGTGGGTGGTGCCATGCCCATTGTCCAAAATTTTACTAGTTTTCTATTCTGCGTCATAAGTTCAACTCACCTACCAAGTTTCATCGCTTAATCCATATTTGGTAATGAATTATCGCACTTTTTCGATTTTTCGAAATTTTCGATATCGAAAAAGTGGGCGTGGTATACCTCAAAATTTATTCAAGTTATCGTTCTTACGGACACACAGACGGACGGACATGGCTAAATGAATTTCTTCTTTCGCCAAGATCATTTTGATATATAGAAGTCTATATCTATCTCGATTACCCTGCAAAAATTGTTGGATCATGTGGTCCACTGGAGTACTTACCATTATACTCCACTGTAATACAGCAATGGACCAACTCATGTTTCTACACGAACATATTTTGAGCCGATCATTGCACGTTTTTAACGATTGTAATCACTACACGATGTTTATTGGATTGTGCGTACTCCGTGGATTACTCTGATGTAATTCGGAGCTGGAGTATATGGTCCAGTCCTAGGACATCGCAATGTTAATTGGACCATATTTTTTGTATGGATTGTGGTTAATTTTGGAGCATTCGATTGGTACATAGCATGTATGCATGGAGTACTCGCGAGTTTTGCAGGGTAGTTCATGCCGTTACGTACCGTTATGCGAACAAAATTAATATACTCTGTGAGCTCTGCTCAGCTGAGTATAAAAAATGTGTTTACTTTTCTTATTTTCTATTGCTGAAATATTTTTCAAATACAAATGTAATCTGTAAAAAAAATTCCAAACCGACAAAAAACACTTTGCTGGTAAAGCCAAAAATTTGTAGATTTTACTATTTTTCAGTAAGCAATTCATTGAATCAAACCTCTCAAAAAGAAGCGGACTTTCAAATTTGGAGGTGGCTTTCTGATGATTTGGGGTTGTATTACACTTTTTGAAACAGGTCCTATTGTTAAAATTGATAACAGAACGGCAAAGAAGAGGTTCCTCAATATTTTGTAAACGAGTTTGTCAGTTGCAGTAACCATGTTTCACTGTAGTGAGACCAAATTCATTTTTCAACACGAAAACTATTCCAGACATACCTCCAAATGGTACGAAATCGGTTGAGATTTCAAAAGTTTCGAACACTGGAGAGGCCTAAACAGATCACGAATATGAACCCGATCGAATCGAAATTTAAGAATTTTTCTGAAACGCCAGCTAGCGAATTGAGCTAATCCTCCTCAGGGTATGCGTGTCGAGAAAAAATGTTACGCTGTACCAAAAGATTTCGTCCATAAGATATTTGAAATGAAACAAGTAAAGGTGTCTAAGTTCTGGGGTAACCGTCCATTATATACTCAGCGTGCGCTTCAATTGTAAATTTCATTTCAGATAAATTACTTTTGTATATAACACGTGGCACCGCCCGTTTAAAAAAAAAATGTCTCCCCATTTCCTCTTACAGTAAAACTTGATAAGTGAAATATCATTGATTCAAAACAATTTCTTCCTAAGTTATAGCTTATTATTCTAGTCTACGACCCTTTAAAACTTGTTTTACATCTAATTTGCCGTGGTCTTTGACCGATCCCGTCCATTTTTACCAGAAAAATTTCCTGCTATAAGGAAAATGTGTGTACACAATTTCATTACGATATGTTAATTTTTCTTCGAGTTATGGCTCCCGAAATATAGAAAATTGATTAGTGATAAAAGGGGCGGGGCCACACCCATTTTCAAAAATTTTAGTGTTTTCCAATTTAATGTTATAATTCAATTTAGAAAGTAAAATTCTAACGACACAAAGCTCTTTTTCCCTTATTATTTTATTTTGTTCTTATTATTTTCGTCTACGACCCTTTTAAAAATCTTGTATATAAAAGTGGGCGTGGTCTTTAACCGATCTCTTCCATTTTTCCTAGAAATATTTCATGCTATAGATAAAATGTGGGTACCCAATTTTATTACGATCCGTTAATTTTTCTTCGAGTTATGGCTCCCGAAACATAGAAAATTGCTTAGTCATAAAAGCTTTTTTTTTAAGTTTTTCCTATTTATTGTTATAAATCCACTTGGGAAGTGAAAATATAATTGATATAAAGCTATTTTTTGCAAAGATATAGCTCATTTTATTCGTCCACGACCCATTTAAAAATCTATATAAGAGTGGTTGTGGTCCTTAACCGATTTCACTAATGTTTCTTCAAAGCATTCCTTATAGTAAAGGCAACCTCCCTGCCGAATTTTGTTAGTATAGGTTTAACGATTTTTGATTTATGATTAATATTTGTAAAATTGATTTTATCACAAGTGGGCGGTGCCACACCCATTTTAAAAATTTTTCCAAATTTTTATTAAGAGTCTCAATATCAGTCCACGTGTAAAATTTCAACATTATAGGTGTATTATTTACTAAATTATCAGGTTTTTAGTGTTTTCCAAAATTTTATATATATAGAAAGTGGGCGTGGCTACAATCCGATTTCACTCGTTTTCAATACCAATCTATTCTGGGTTTGGTTTAGATTCCTTTATACCTTCACAACCAACCGTTATCCAATCAATGTTAATATATTCTGTGTGCAAAGCACACTGAGTATAAAAATTACACAGGATTGTGGACAAACTATTAAATCAAATTAAAATTTTGGGATGTATGTTTGTTTAATGGTGTGTTCAGTTTATACTTATATTTAAGAGTTAATGAGCTTAACGCCGGCTTATAATAATTGAATTTCAATTATTATGTTTTCTAAGAGAAACTGAAACTTAACCGCACTGGAACGATATACTATAAAAGCGGGCAATTACTGGCATATGCTGATGACATTGATATCATCGGCCTAAACACCCGCGCTGTTAGTTCTCCAAACTGCAAAAAGAAGCGGTAAAGATGGGTTTGATGGTGAATGAGGACAAAACGAAGTACCTGCTGTCATCGAGCAAAGAGTCAGCGCATATGCGCCTTGGCAACCACGCTACTGTTGGCAGCCATAATTTCGAAATAGTAAAAGATTTCGTTTATTTGGGAACCAGCATCAACACTAGCAATAACATCAGCACTGAAATCCAGCGAAGAATCAATCTTGCCAATAAATGCTACTTTGGACTAGGTAGGCAATTGAAAAGTAAAGTCTTCTCTCGGCGAACGAAAATCGTACTCTACAAGTCACTTATCGTACCCGTCCTGCTATATGGGGCAGAAGCATGGACACTGACAACAGCAGATGAAGCGGCTTTGGGAGTGTTCGAGAGAAAACTTCTTTGAAAAATTAATGGACCTCTACGCGTTGGCGATGGCGAGTACCGAAGAAGATTTAATGATGAGCTGTACGAGCTATACGCAGACATCAACATAGTCCAGCGAATTAAAACGCAGCGGCTGCGCTGGCTAGGCCTTGTTATGCGAATGAAAGATGATGCTCCGGCCAAGAAAGTGTTTCTATCGGAACCCTCCTATGGAAGCAGAGGTAGAGGGCGGCCCCCACTCCGTTGGAAGGACCAGGTGGAAAGGGATTTAAACTCCCTTGGGTGACCAATTGGCGCCGGTTGGCGGAGCGAAGGAGCGACTGGCGCGCCTTGTTGAAGTAAGTAAGTAAGATAAACTGAAAAGAATGAAACATTTACTGGCATATTGCTATGGAACCATTTCGAAAACCGCCAACGCAATCATCATCAGGCAATTTTGTAATGTTATCAAAGGTTTCACCGGGATTTGAACCGTGAATCACATGGCGATACAAAGACCAGCAGAATGGCCTAGTGGTTAAAGGCTACGGCAGTTTCACCATGTGATTCACGGTTCGAATCCCGGTGAAACCTTTGATAACATTACAAAATTGCCTGATGATGATTACGTTGGCGGTTTTTGAAATGGTTCCATAGCAATATGCCAGTAAATGTTTCATTCTTTTCAGTTTCTCTTAGAAAACATAATAACTGAAATTCAATTATTAAAAGCCGGTGTTAAGCTCATGAGTTCTTAAATATAAGTATAAACTGAACACACTATTAAACAAACATACATAAATATGTACAACTGAGCCTAAGTTTACAAAGCTTCTCATTCGCAACGAAGAAGAACTTCACAAAAACAAATCTACATGGCACACAAATTAATATAGAGACAAAATGTCTCAATTGTGTTGTTAGTGTAGAAATGAGAAAAACTGAATTAAGCATGAAAACAAAGACCAGCAGGATGGCTTAGTGGTTAAAGGCTACTGCAGTTTCACCATGTGATTCACGGTTAGAATCCCGGTAAAACCTTTCATAACATTACAAAATTGCCTGATGATGATTACGTTGGCGGTTTTCGAAATGGTTGCATAGCAATATGCCAGTAAATGTTTCATTCTTTTCAGTTTCTCTTAGAAAACATAATAATTGAAATTCAATTATTATAAGCCGGTGTTAAGATCATGAATTCCTAAATATAAGTATAAACTGAACACACCATTAAAAAACATACATAAATATGTACAACTGAGCCTGAGTTTACAAAGCTTCTCATTCGCAACGAAGAAGAACTTTACAAAAACGAATCTACATGGCACACAAATTAATATAGAGACATTATGTCTCAATTGTGTTGTTAGTGTAGAAATGAGAAAAACTGAATTAAGCATGAAAACAATGGCCAGCAGGATGGCCTAGTGGTAAAAGGCTACTGCAGTTTCACCATGTGATTCACGGTTCGAATTCCGGTGAACCCTTTGATAACATTACAAAATTGCCTGATGATGATTACGTTGGCGGTTTTCGAAATGGTTCCATAGCAATATGCCACTAAATGTCTCATTCTTTTCAGTTTCTCTTAGACAACATAATAATTAAAATTCAATGCTTTTTCATGAGTCACTGACCGGAATCCTATGCATTCCGGCAGTATAATCTTATGGGTCAGGCATCGAGCTGATTGGAATCCGGTGCATTCCAACAACACAGGTCATGTTAATTTTTATCCCTTGTGATGGCGTATCCTCATTACACTACTCTTAGCACTGCCGGATGCCCATGACATGCTGACTGGAATCTTGTTGCATTCCAACAGGGAGATTGGAATCCACTGCATTCCGATATCATGCTGAGCGGAATCTGATGCATTCCGCCAGTATAAGATTTCGGCATAAGATCTTATTTCTACTCATATTTCTTATTATTATTATATTTTGAAATTAAATAGTAATGTTCATTAATATTTCTTTGTTTGTAATATAACATTGTTGAAATCTCGATATATCTTAAATTTTATCTTTTGAGTTGTATATTTATATATCTTTTATATTATGCAGTCGACCATAGTTTGTCGTCGACTTTAAATAATAAATAAATAAATAAATAAATAAGCCGGTGTTAAGCTCATGAATTCTTAAATATAAGTATAAATTGAACACACCATTAAACAAACATACATAAATATGTACAACCGAGCCTGAGTTTACAAAGCTTCTCATTCGCGGTCAAAAATTAGCGCACATAAGTTTACTATGCAACTCTGTCTAGTGAGAGAGCGATCAGCTGACACGTTCTTACGGAAAAAATCAAAATTGTTTTGATTTTTACGTTCCGGGCTACGTACGTACGGGCGTTGCACGTCGGTGAGTTTTCGTTTACATTGCACACTCATAAGATAGGTCGTGTTAGCTGACACGTTTTTGGTACGTACGTTCGTGAGTAACTGCCGCATTAAAGGCTACTGCAGTTTCACCATGTGATTCACGGTTCGAATCCCGGTAAAACCTTTGATAACATTACAAAATTGCCTGATGATGATTACGTTGGCGGTTTTTGAAATGGTTCCATAGCAATATGCCAGTAAATGTTTCATTCTTTTCAGTTTCTCTTAGAAAACATAATAATTGCAATTCAATTATTATAAGCCGGTGTTAAGCTTATGAATTCTTAAATTTTGGCAGTTTTTGTTGGGTGCAAACTATTCGGAGTTTCGTTTGCATTATATGTACACTCAGAGAAAAAATCGTTCTAAAACGAACGAAGTAAGTTCAAAACAAGTGTACAAATGCGTGGTGGCAACGGCGCGCACCAACGTATTTGTTCGAGAATTATATAGGCGGAATAAAAAGGAATAAATGAAATAAAAACACCAAAAGGGGTTCGATTAATTCACTGACAATGTAAGAAAGATTTCTTTAACAAATTTTGTGAATATAAAAAGAATTTCTTACAAAAATTAGCACTTGCGTGACGTGAGATGACACCGTGTAAATTCGCTGGCTGCTGGATTGAAAGAGGACGAGCCTCTTTGCAATATAAAACGAAGAACCCGCGATACAGCTCCTTCGTTGGGTTTCCCGGCAACAAATTTGCTATACCGCGGGCTCACAGCGGTTAAAATATAAATACACATATGTGCTACCACTCACACATGCCTGTGTGCTAGTGACTGCAATCATGTGTGGGTGGCAGTGAATTCTGTTACGAGAGGGGGGGGGGGGCAGATATATTTATGTCTGTGACCTAAATATACTGGCCCCCTTGCCGCAAGCAACAAAGAAAAAATGAGAAATAAAAGAATACCACGTCCTCGCACGTCCCGCAAGGCGATGCATCGATGTGCAGATTCGGACGCCGTGTGATTGACTTCACGTTTCGCTGTCCTGTGGAAAGAGAGAGGAAATTATTAGGTAAAAGTACGTGTTTTTGTAATTCCGTGCAATATTTACTTAAAGATATATAAGAGTATTCGCGTTGAAATATATAAAAATATTCATAGTGGGTGGGCTCCAGACACAACGAGGCCGAAAATCGTGGCTTGTGTGAGCAGCCCGCCAACAGTCGATGAGGGTGTGCCGCTGACCATAATATTGACATCGGCGCCCAGCGTGACCAGCACCGGTGATGATCGGTAGAACGTCGGATTGGCCGGCTTCATAAACTGAAATTGGGCAGCTATCGACGGGTGCATATTCGCCGTTGGATTAAATCTGGCATAGTTCGCCACTACAGTGGCTTGGGTTGTAACTTTTGCGGCTACCCCATACTTCTCCCTCAATACTACGGTGCATCGCGAATAGCGCGCGGTGTTAGTGCGTTCCAGGCGAAGGTCCTTGGCCAAATTGGCATTGATAATGGTGGTGGGAGCGCAGGCGTCTAAAAGGGCGCGGACTAAATGAAAATGGCCTCCGGCTTCAATGCGGACTATTGCCGTCGGCGCAATTGCAAAAAGTGATCGCGTTATGGTTCGTGCTACTAGAGTATCCCGGATTCGGCCACTCCTGAAGCTCGTTGGTGTTTGCCGTTGCCGAACGAGAGCTTTGTGCTTGTTGCGCATTATATTAGGGGCCGTCCTCTCAGCAAACCGTCGTGACGAGCGGGACGGACGCGGTTCCGCGTCGTCACGCTGTTTACCAGTAGGGCGGTGCGACGGGCGGAAAGGACCTGTCTCCGCGCCATCTCCGTCTTGTGGGCGCATCAAGGTGCCGTGCATAATCGAGCGAAACTCAAGTCTCTCGTGGCGGTCGGAATCGCTGCGTCTCTGAGCCGCCCTGTTGTGGCGTCGGATTTACCTCTGCTTGGTTGGCGAGCCTCTATTCTTCCTCTGCTTCTTCTACCTGCTGTGCCCATGACTTGTATTGCTCAGTAACGTGGATGGGGAGTACTCCATCCGAGCTCGCATCATCGTCGTCGTTCTCACCTTGCGTTAGAAGCGGCGGTCGTCGTCGACACGGAGCGTGGTTTGGTGCAGCTCATTACACCGTCGGCATCGATCCTGGCTGGGGCATATTTCAAGGCGGTGAAATGGCGATAAACAATTCGGGCAATATTTATGTATAAGTACTTCGCGTAGACGCCCTTCGGTCGACATACTCCGTTATATCAGGCACAGTCTCACTCCGTGAAGTTTGTTGCACAAACGGCAAGCAACAGTGAACGCATTGGCGCGTGCCTCTGTTTTAGAGCGTTACAGCATGAATACAGTCATTTCTGGAAGTGGGAGCGTTTATTATTATGATCGTATTGGGCTTGTTGGGTGGCCAATGGTGTTCGGGTGGGGTAAAAACAAAGATATCCCTGTATTTTTCGCAAAAGAAAGCAGGAAATTTTAATTGAAATAAAAGATTAACGGCCATAAGTAAATGCTTATGTGCGCAAAGAACGAAAAAACTGATTTTAGCACTTATGCATTCACTCTGGATGGAGCTTTAGTATTTTAGTACATTTATAATTCGACTTGTGGCGGTAGATGTCGCTGACGTATTTCTAAATTTTATTTTTGATTTGTGGTGAATTTTATTTTCACAACAAGTGGCCTGCCAATGCACGGAACGGTTCGAAACCTGACTGGAAAAGTATAACAGAATTGCATTCCCACCATTCAACATTATTTTTGACGTGTATTGTCGATAATGTTGAGATTCATGGAATTAAGTATTTTAAATCTCGACCAAATGAATGATTGATCGAGATATGTAATACGCGACATGTGTGGTGTGTAGAAGCGCATAAGGCATAATGTCGGTAAAGCAGTGAATTTACAGTCAGAAATGGAGGGTAGAAATTTGGCACTTGCTACGCTTTTCCATTTCCTGAATGGCAAAAATGTCATTCATTTAAAACACGCGGTGGTGAGTATATGCTCTTATGAGATTGTAATCTTTTTTCATTAATTAATTTTGCCCTTTTACTTTCAGATGCCGCTATATGGTGACTTTTGTCGGATTTTCGCAATGATTGATGTCACCATATAAAAATGGCTATTGTATTGCATATTAAATTGCGTGCTACCGGGGATAATAACACAAATATTCTATTGCAACTAAAGAAACCGCTTAAAATTTCACTCGGTTCTGGCTTGCAATGTCGGCGCTATAATTTCGTGAAAGAATGAAAATTATTGCAAAAAATTGGCAAAAAACCATTCTTATAAGGAATATTTCCATTCCTTGGCATTGCGGTTGCATCTCCATTGGAGTCTATGATTTGCAGAATAATGGTAATAAAGAATGGTAATAATTGACCTAAAATACTGCGATGCATAATTCCGGATTGAGATGTCTCATCACTGCGAAATCCCTGTTTTATGTGTGTCAACTTTCGGAACTTTTTTGTAGGCAGTATATTGCTGCCAGTGTAGATGAGCATAAAATAAAATACGCCTGTCAAATAAGCTTTCGACATTTCCGGATTGTCTTCCATAATCTGGCATAATAATGTAGCAACGCGCTCCAACAACACAGGATCGTGCGTTAGAAAAACCTGTACAATATGTGGTAAGTAAACAAATTCAGATAGGTTGCGTGATAATTTTGGGCCAGGAAGAAGTACGGCAGCGCCGTTTTGTGAGCGACTCGGACAAAAGCTCGTACATTTTATAAGTATATCTAATAATTTAGAGGCAAGTTCAATTTCATTATAGATGGGTGTACCATTTGCTATGAGACACCATTTTAATTGTGGAATTTGTTGATGCGAAGGCCAACCATCCATACCGATAGCACCACAATGTTGTTTTAGTGTTATAACACATTTTTGCAGGAGTTCTTTTAACTCTGAGTAAGTTATAGGACCTTGACGTTCCGGTTTTTGGCCCTCTTTTTCAATATTATAATACCCATCCTTTTCTTCATATGCCTCCCTATTTGGTCCAACCTCTATAACATTCGTTTTCGTATTTGGCTGTGCACGTCCCTTATGCAAATGTGCCAAAGTTATCAGACCAACAAGGCACCATACGTGATCGACAAGTGGACGGCAATTTGATTTTTTTTTCAGCAGTAGACAGGATATATTAGTGAGTGCATCGCGAAGCGATGGCGAGGGGCAGCGATCAGTTGATTGTAATATATAGGACATATCACTAAAGCGTCCGATTTCTTTATGCTAACGACGATAGACTTTTGCAAGTGCTTGTAATGATAAATTGATTGCCGATTTTAAACGTTGCATCAATGGCAATTGTTTAAGTGGTGTTATAGACGTTTTATTTGTGGGTTGAGTGTCTGTAGTATCTGCAGCAACGGTAGTGGATGGTACTGGGGCACATTTTTCATAATTATCATGCATATGTTCATAACCTACAATATAAAGCTGCCGGGCAACGCACAAAATTTGCTTGATGGTTACCATAGCAACGGGTAGTTGTGTGCGTATCGGGTGATTGTCGTTTGCCCGGCTACCACACAAGTAGAAAGCATCAAGCGCCATTTGTATTTAAAATTCGTAGCATGCGGACGTAAACATGTCATCGGATGACGATTTTTTATTGCTTGTTACTGCAATTGTTTTGGCGGAAAGAAAATAAAAAAAAAAATAAAAAATTGTAGATCAAAAAATATCATGTTGCTTATTTTTTCCATCACGGCTGGAATATGCTTCACACTTTATATTCCACAATGCTGGTAAGCATTCGTAGGTCTCAGTAAACCGCAACGTGAAATCTTTTTCTTCCGCAAAGTTGCTCATTGCACGTTCTCACAAAACTAACACATCAATGCTTGTCAACCACGTCGGCCACGATCAAATAGACCAGCTGTCAAGCGAAAAAATCTAAAAATTTTGATTTTCATCAACGCGAAGCCGACAACAAATTCGTGTGAGCGCGACATCGCCTGATACGCACACAACTACCCGTTGCTATGGTAACCATCAAGCAAATTTGTGCGTTGCGCGGCAGCTATAGTTGAGTATGCATTCAGCTTTACTCATTTGCGCTAGGCCCATTAGGAAAAAATGTAGCTTATCAACTACAGTGAAACCTACGAATGCAAAGATCGGATGGAAAAAAATTTTCCAAAAATCAGGTAATTTTCTTAGTGGCTTAAGATTAGCATCTTATTATATTAAAATTGAATAAGCTACCAAACTGCATACTCGAAAAAATTCTTAGAAGAAAGTTGAAAAATTTTTACGAAAATTCGCAAAATTTACAAGCAATAAAAAATCGTCATCCGATGACATGTTCACGGCTGCACGCTACGAATTTTCAATACAAATGGCGCTTGATGCTTTCTGCTTGTGTGGTGGCCGGGCAAGCGACAATCACCCGAAACGCACACAACTAAACGTTGCTATGGTAACCATCAAGCAAATTTTGCGTTGCCCGGCAGCTATAGTTGAGTATGCATTCAGTTTTAATCATTTGCGCTAGGCCCATTAGGAAAAAATTCAGCTTATCAACTACAGTAAATTTTGAAATTTTCGAGAATATATACGCTGCGAAGTAATATTGTTCATAATGACTAGCCGATCTTGTTATGCGATATTGATTCCAACAATTAATTTTGCTACAGCAACGCTCAAAATACTCAATTATCTCTTTGGGTATAAAACAACCAATCATTGATTGTAATGCAACAGAAGCCAGTATTTCAACGGTATGTGGTTGATCTGGTTTAGGACCAGTGTATCATTATGCGTCACGCCCACCTATGCAATACATTTGCGGCATTACGCATCATGGGCTTCTATGCTAATGCATTTTTGTGAACCGACCACACGCAGTCATAGCATAATCATTTTACAATATTATGCGACATAAATTACATTGACCCAACACAGCGGTAAGCCAACATCAGTGGAATGCCGAATATGAAACTCTTATCAGTTCACACCTTACTATTTTTTGCTCAGTCACTCACCCCGGTCAATACACTTGTCGATCGTCAATGTTAGTTTGTCACCAAAATATTTACACACAACTAATTTACATTGTTTAATTTGTTAATGTGAATTACCCAAATATTCACATACAAACATTTTACATGGTTCATATAAATATCAATCTGCTGACTTTGCTTACCATTAATACAAATCTACATATATGCATACCATTAATACAAATCTACATATATGCATACCATTTATGCAAATCTACATATTTTTAGTTCGTAAGTATTAGAATAATTATGAATGTATAGGTTAAGAAATTATGTATAAAAGGGAAATAATTTCTTTTAATAAAGACAATTACTATCTGACTCCAAAAGTGAGCAAATATTTTATTTTTGAATATTTAAACCTTTTTCATGGCGATCCTACCAAACTAGATTAATTTGGCAAAACTGCTAAACAGTCTAGTTGGAGGAAAATCCTGCCAGCTTGATCAGAAATTGGCAAAACTGCTGAAGATCTTGCTGGAGGAAAATATCCTGACAGATCTGGCTAAAGATCTGAAAGGTCCTGCCCAGTTTAAAAAATAGAAAATCTACTAAACGTACTTCCACAATATCAAGAAGTGTGCTTGAAGAAAAAACCGCTTGGAAAATATACTACTGAAGAAAAACAAACCCACCTTAAAAGGCAATTATTATTATGTTAATAAAGCTTAGGCAAAAAGTATGATGGACAAAACAAACGAGTTATTGACGGGTGCTCGAATGAACAAATATCACAATTGAAGGGAATGCCGGCGAGCATAAAGAAGTGTAATATAAATCGGCAACAAGGCAACTAATATTATAAGACAGGACATAATGGGCAATACAACTGGCAGCGGATATTAAGTATATTTAAATAATTTAAAACTTAGAATAACTTGCTTTATATTTTTGCCTAGGATTTTTTTTGTACAATAGGAGATTTTAAAAACAAAAAATATATATATATGTAAAGACTTAAAGAAAAAAAAAGAATCTTTTTAAACATTGTTAAAAATTAAAGAATTGGTTCAGCAAATTGGAATGCCAGCTAAATACTGGGAACATTCCATTGCATGGGAAGATAAAGTAATTATAGATAAAGGAAAGGTAGACTACGAAAAACAACTGAAAGGGCTAAAATCATTCTGGAAAACAATAGGAATGACTAGGGAACCTACAATAGAAGATGTTAAAAACCCTACAACAAGGGAAGAAGAAAAACCTAGGATGTTGCGAATGGTCTTCCCAAACGAAAAATAAATATTTAAAAATACAAAATTATAAATTTTAGAATTAAAGCGTATTAAGATGGTTGATAAATAAATAAATTAATAAAAAAAAATTTACAAATTTTCGTTAAGAATTTTTAAACATGGCATGGTGGAAAACCATATTAAATGGTATACTAATAGGTATCGCAGGATACGAAGTTGGTAAGGAAAATAACGAAAACAACCTTGAAAATACATTGGTCAAGCATGAACCAAAAGCGAGTATAGAAAGTAAAGAAGAAACTTCTGATAAATGGTTAACTATTTTTGTTTGTGTAACTACATTTTTGATTGTCGCAATTGCATTTCTAATAAAAAATTACATAAAAAACAAATTAAATAATGTACAAAGGGTTTAAAGGAAATTTCAAATAGAGATGAATACATGGCAAGAAATCCATGATAAATTAACAGAAGAAAAATTAAAAGCCGATAAATCATACAAGTGCATAAACAAAAATATTACCATAAAAACAGAAACGATAGCAAAACATTTAAATATAATATTAGAAGCTCTAAATATTGTAAAAGAATTGATCACCAAAAAAAGCTCACCAAATTTTTTCAACAGTAAGGGATAAATTAGTATCTTCATTAGCAAGATATAACATTGAAATTCCCATACCAACTACGATAGAAGAAAATCTCCAAATTGACTTTAACTCCGTTCTAACCGAACCGTCAAGAAGCCGTACCCCTTCACCTCCTTTGAGTCAAACTTCATCAGGGGAAGAACATAAACCACTGCATACACCACTCATAAAAGTTACAATGGCACAAACAGTAGTCGAATTTATAAAAACTGCCTCATCATTGCTGCCAGAGTTTGATGGCAAGCCTGAAAATTTGCATAGTTTCTTAGATGCCCTTGATATCTTAGACCAAATCAAGGATACTCATGAAGCCTTAGCGATAACCATGATAACGACCAAGCTAAAAGGCACTGCAAGAAATTTTATTAGCAACGACATTACTATTGAACAAATTTAACTAAAATTGAGAACAGCAATAAAAGGCGAATCAGTAGAGGTTTTGACAGCAAAACTACAAAATATCCAACAGCGCAGCAAAACTGCTAACCAGTATACTGCAGAATAGAAAAGATAACTAGGTCATTGGAAGGAGCTTAAGGAGCCAAGTTAACAGCTATGGAGGTTACCGAGATTTAGAACACAGCCAAGATATAACAATAATTTTAGAGCAAATACTAACAATAATAATAATCCTCAGGGAAGATTGCAAAACCAAAATAGATCCTATAATCAAACTCGCAATCAGACGCGCAATGTACGTAACTGTAATCAGCAGGAAAACCAGGAAACTCCACTTCAAAATCAGTAGATAGGAAAATATGTGTACTGAATATATACTTAAATAGCTATATATCTGCAAAACCGTCTTTAAATAACTCAATTTCAAATTTTTTAGTAGACACTGGAGCAGATATCTCCATAATTAAAAATAATCAAATAACTAATCATGAAAAAATAAATACAAAAAAAAAATAACAGACTTAAAGGGCATTTTTCAGTACATTAGGCACAATCAAAGCTGATTTAAAAGGCGATGACCTACTAATTTATCATAAATTTCACGTCGTAGAAGACGACTTTCCAATACCGTGCGATGGAATAATAGGTTTGGATTTTATAAAGGAATATAATTGTATTCTAGATTATGGCACAACAGAGGATAAACTAATCCTTAGACCATATGATTTTCCCCAAACCATTACAATGTATCTAACAAATTACCTAACTGCTAACACAATTACAATCCCTGCTAGATTTGAAGTCGTTAGACAGGTAACAGTAAGCACTGATAATAAATACATCTTCATACCCCACCAACAACTGGCTTCAGGCATTTTTGTAGCAAACACAATCACAAATAAGGATCAAACTTTCATCAGAATTATTAACACCACACATAAAAATACAACTATTCAAAATTAAAAAATACATACTGAAAACTTAGATGACTCTAATTTAATTATAACAAAAACACACAATAAACAGAGTAATGACACAGACAAATTAAAAAGATTAACCAAAAATTTCCCAAAATTTGTCAATTCACAATTAACTTCATTATGCACAGAATTCATAGCTATATTTGCAGTAGAAACAGAACCAATTTCCACTAATAATTTTTATAAACAAAAACTGCACATGAAAGATGACACACCAGTCTACATAAAAAACCTATAGATTACCCGAAACACAAAAAGGATAAATAAGTAAACAGGTTAATAAATTGGTTGAAGATGACATTGTAGAACCTTCAATATCAGAATACAACAGTCCAATTTTACTAGTACCGTACCTAAAAAATCACTACCAGGCAACACAGAAAAGAGATGGAGACTGGGAGTTGACTACAGACAAGTAAACAAAAAACTAGCAGCGGACAAATTCCCACTTCCAAGAATCGATGATATTTTAGAACAACTTGGAAGAGCAAAATATTTTTCATGCCTATACCTTATGTCAAACGACTACCCTATGTATTAAAAGTAGCACCAAGTTCATTCCAAAGAATGATGACACTAGCATTTGCGGGCCTCAAACCATCCCAAGCATTTCTCTATATGGATGATATAGTTGTACTTGGGTGTTCAGAAAAACACATGCTGAAAATTTTAAAAGATGTTTTCTCGACTTGTAGGAAATACAATTTAAAATTACATCCAGATAAATGCCTATTTTTCAGTGAAGAAGTAACTTATTTAGGACATAAATGCACAAGCAAGGGAATACTACCTGACCCAAGAAAATTTGAAACGGTTCAAAACTACCCAACACCAAAAACAGCAGATGAAGTTAAAAGGTTCGTAGCGTTCTGCAACTATTACAGAGGATTTGTACCGAATTTCGCAGAGTACTCAAGAAAATTAACTAGGCTTTGCAAAAAGAATGTTTCCTTCGACTGGACAAAAGAATGTCAAAAAGCTTTTGTCTACTTAAAGGAAGCATTAATCAGCTCACAACTTTTGCAATACTCCGACTTCAATAAAGAATTCTGCATAACAACAGACGCTAGTGGGTATGCTTGCGGAGCGGTCCTCAGCCAAGAACACGATGGCAAACAATTACCAATTGCTTATGCTTCTAGATCATTCACAAAAGGTGAATCAAACAAAGCTACAATAGAAAAAGAATTAGCAGCAATCCATTGGGCCATAACCTTTTTCAGACTATATGTTTATGGCAGAAAATTCCTAATAAAAACCGCCATCGTCCTTTAACATACCTTTTCTCGATGAAGAGCCCTTCATCTAAGTTAACAAGAGTAGAGTAGGGTTAAAAGAATACGATTTCGAAGTGGAATACATTGCAGGTAAAGAAAATCATGTAGCGGACGCATTGTTTCGCATTAACATTACAAATTTGAAAGAAATGTCAGTGGAAGCATGCAAAAAAATGAAAGTCACAACTAGATCAGCAGCTAAAGATATTAAAAATAATGTAAAAACTGAAGAAAGTCACACAGAGAAACCCAAAATATATGAAGCGCTAAATAAATTTGAAGTAATAAGACATGTCACACTCATTTTCAATTTTCCGAAATTATATTTCAAAAAGGGAAAAAAATTTGTAACACTATGAATACAAGCAACCAAATTGTAGATGAAAAAATTGACTTAGGACAATTATTTATCAGGCTTGAAAAAGAAGCCGCCAATTTAGGACTTGAAAAATTACAGTTGTCCTTAGGGGACAAATTGTTTAAAAGTAATTATACTCGAGTAGGCAAATTTATTGAAATAGGAAATAGGGTTCTCAAAAAACTAACAATTTCACTAACCCCAGAGGTTATGTACGTGACTAATCCCGAGAAAATTAAAGAAATTATGCAGAAATATCATGACGATCCTATTAGTGGTGGCCAACCAGGAATAAATCGCATGATAAAGAAAATCAAACAAAGCTATAGCTGGAAAAATATTCGAGGTGACATAAAAAAATACGTAAATAACTGCATCCACTGTCAGAAAAACAAAATAAATAAGCATATAAAAGAGCCAATGACAATAACAGAGACACCTCCGAAGGATTTTGATATAGTACAGATAAATAAGGTCGGACCATTACCGACATCGATAAATGGAAACGAATACGCAGTGACCATCATATGCGATCTCACCAAATATTTGGTAGCAAGTCCATTCCCGAGCAAACACGCGATAACAGTTGCTAAAGCTGTACTCTAGCACTTCATTCTGATATATGGTTGCATGAAAACAATCCTAACAGACATGGGAACCGAATACAAATATTGCTTATTCGAAGAACTATGCAAACTGTTAAAAATTGAGCATAAAACCTCAACACCATACCATCATCAAACTTTGGGCACCGTAGAACGCAGTCATAGAACGTTCAACGAATATGTACGTTCATACATATCCAGTGAGAAAAATGATTGGGATGAATACCTCAAGTATTTCACGTACTGCTACAACACGACCCCATCGACCGTACACGGGTATTGCCCTTACGAGCTTATATTTGCGAAAAATCCATCGACATACGAATTCCTAGATGAGAATAAAATAAGCCTAGTGTATAATCACGAAGCATATGATAAGGAAGTTAAATATAGAATTCAAATAGCACAACAAAGAGCTAGAATTTTAGTGAAAGAAGCTAAAGAAAAACAAAAAGTTAATTATGATAAAAGTAGCACCAGTAAGAAAATAAAAATAGGTAATCTAGTATTAGTTAGAGAAGAAGCTAGCCATAAGCTAGACAGTAAATATAAAGGAAGATATAAGGTAAAGAAAATTGAGAAACATAACAATTTTACTTTAATACCACATAGAGAAGAAACTAGTAATAGGAACAATAAAGATAAGAAATTAATAATTCATAAGAATAGGCTTAAACACATTTGAAACACCTTTTGATAATTTAAAGAAAATAATCGTAAAATAAGAATTCCAATTTACTCGGTTATTTAATAAAACCTTCTAGAAACAAGCGTATTTTAGGTGGGTCGACACATTTTAAATCCGTCTGTGTAAAATAAGTAAAATATGTATAATAAGTAAAATATGGAAAAGAAGTAAAATAAACAAAAAAAAAAAATAGTTAAATCTAAGACTTTGAAAAAAATTTGTACAAAACATGTTAAGAAAAAAAATTAAATAAAATGTAAAAATAATAAAAGTATCAAGGTCAGCATATTAGAAACAAAGTACACAAACACTTTCACTTTCCTATCAAGTTACCAAAACATTCAAAACTCAAACAAAGATTCTTACACAATTGTGCACACAATTATATAAGCCTATTTTGCTAAGACGGATGGTGTAGCATTATGCGTCATGCCCACCTATGCAATACATTTGCGGTATTACCCATCATGAACTTCTATGACAATGCATTTTTGTGAACCGACCACATGCAGTCATAGCATAATCATATTACAATATTATGCGACATAAATTACATTGACCCAACACAGCGGTAAGCCAACATCAATGGAATGCCGAATATGAAACTCTTATCAGTTCACACCTTACTATTTTTTGCTCAGTCACTCACCCCGGTCAATACACTTGCCGATCGTCAATGTTAGTTTGTCACCAAAATATTTACACACAACTAATTTACATTGTTTACTTTGTTAATGTGAATTACCCAAATATTCACATACAAACACTTTACATGGTTCATATAAATATCAATCTGTTGACTTTGCATACCATTAATACAAATCTACATATATGCATACCATTAATACAAATCTACATATATGCATACCATTAATACAAATCTACATATATGCATACCATTTATGCAAATCTACATATTTTTAGTTCGTAAGAATTAGAATAATTATGAATGTATAGGTTAAGAAATTATGTATGAAAGGGAAAGAATTTCTTTTAATAAAGACAATTACTATCTGACTCCCAAAGCGAGCAAATATTTTATTTTTGAATATTTAAACCTTTTTCACCAGCATCCATAATAGCATTCAATTTGTGTAGTATAAAGATTAAGCGCATTAGTACTGGATTATCCATTTGTGAATTAACTGTCCCAGCTCCTTCCTCCTCAATTCGTGTTTTAGTTGCACTCACAACTCTAATAGTACCACTCAGAGCTTCTTGCGCTGATGTTGATGGTTGCACCTCAAAGTCGATATCCATTACTTTAATGTCGGTTAGTGCTTCTGTAGGGGCGATTGCAAATTTACGCAATTGAAAATGTGAATCAAGTGCATCCAAAGCATCGCACAACATTTCGGCATTACGCGGTGGATATTATATTTCCTCAGTTATCAAATCTGCTAGCATATTCACAAAATCTGTGCCAAATTCAGGATTGAAACTAGCAATTTTAACACCGCAACATAAAATTTTTTGTAGATCGCGCTCATTTTCCTTATCGCCAACCATGCAAAATATTGAACCTTCCATGTGTCAATTTACGATTTACATTATTACAGCCGTAGTCTCTTTGTCACCTTCCACGTAGGCCATAAGCGCTGCTATAATTGACATAGCTTGACTTGCAGTTGCATAGTCATCCAAATAAATGCATGTAAGACATAAATCTTGCACTGATTCCTGTTGTTCATGTAGCAGAACATGACAAGTCTAAGGACAATCGCATAATTTAAGTAAAATATTTAAATATAAATACTGTTCACGCGAATCTTTGCGCTCTTGCGCTTTTACAATTAGTTCGTGCATCGCCTTTTTTGGCCAAGTATGTACGCATCGTGGATCTGCTAATTGGGTGAGGGATCTCAATACTTGTACACGCACAACTTTACGTTTATCTTGCAAAAAGTCAAGCAACAAATTAACTTGATCTGGTACACCAGTGAGTGTACGTGCCGAGAGCTGTGTTAGTGAATCCAATATAGCTAAAAACAATATTTTCTGCTGGATATTTAGGTAATAAATTAATAGCGTTTTCTTTTCTGAAATAAATTGTTGCCTAAGTAAATGGTAACGCCTTAATAGAGTTACTCCTACTCCAGAAAATTGTCAAAATTTATAGTGCATATAAAGAACATTTCAACTAACCATATTCATTCATATCACAAATCACACAAGAAGATTGCGCATTGCGCATGTAAACATTAGATCAGCTCTTGTTATGGGAAATTCTTACGTCATATCCTTTAGCTCTTTTTTCTCTCTTTCTTTCAACTGTGACGTATATGCGCAGAACGAAGCAATTTTGAACTCGTGAATGCGCAATCTGGGTAGGTGATTTGTGCACTCATTTTAACAGAGTATATGGAACTTAAGAGCGGATTGAGAGTTTCACATAGTTGCACTGCCACACCGCCATTTTATACAGGGTAAAAGTGTAACGCTTTTGCGTTGCGAGCAGGCAACAATTTTCACAAAAGAACGAAATATGTTTTTTAGAATAGAACAACAACCCTTGCGCGGCGTATAAAAATCGTAACACTTTAGCCAGAAAAGAAAACGCTATAAGACATAGATCTCTTACTAAAGTAGCTGTATTTGAATCGTGATGCATGTACCTAAACACAGGTATGAGTTTTAATTTCATTGGTACTGGTATTTGTAAAGATTCATCATATCTGATATTTTGGTGCACATGCTAATGGCGAATGAGCGTGATTGAGCTGCAAATTGTCCACTTGCATATATGGCCGCTTCAACTTCTACAGAGTCTTGACTATCGAGAGCGCGTCGAATTGCATGATGTACTTGTTGTTTTTCGGGTTTAAACGTGATAAGGCACCAAATGTGCGCAATGTTAGAGGCAAAACGTTTATATTTTGTCGATGTGTACGCAGCGTTTTTATAATTGCTGCATAGGGTGCTTTTGATATCAAATTGATGATTAATTGATGACATTTGATTGGATTTCTTTTCTGCACAGAAAATCCTATAGTCACAAGAAATCAAGTCCTATTTTATCAAAGTAGTATGTAGTAGGATCTCCTTTTTCCTCTGCAAACTTTAATAGGAGTTGAGAATATTGTTTTTATGTGTTATTAAGGCTTTTTATGTGTTATTAAGGCTTTTTCAACATAGTCTAGCGAATTATAACGCAGAGGCTGCGCTGGCTAGGCCATGTTATGCGAATGAAAGATGATGCTCCCGCCAAGAAAGTGTTTCTATCGGAACCCGCCTACGGAAGCAGAGGTAGAGGGCAGCCCCCACTCTGTTGGAAGGACCAGGAGGAAAACGATTTAAACTCCCATGGTGTGACCAATTGGCGCCGGTTGGCGGAGCGAAGGAGCGACTAGCGCGCCTTGTTGGACGGCCATAACCGCTTAGGCGGTTAAGCGCCAATTAAGTAACTAAGTAAGTATTACATGCCCAAAGTACAGCTTTGTGTTTCTTAAACATTTATTTTACACTTTTACATCTTTACAACGTGTACAACAACTTTATAATGAACTTTAATTGACGAAAAGCTAAAAATTATGTAGATCCTATCATGAATTTGATTTATTTTGCAGAAAACTATATTCATCTTGATAGAAAGTAATTCATTGATTAGTACTTTGACAATAGAATACATAGGGCGCATTTTCTTCCCGACGATCCATACATTTTTTAATCGAAAATATGTACTTTTAAATTTGGACGTTTAGTTCATATGATATGTGGGGGATGTAACTGCTAATTTAATTGCGGATTCTGTGGCAGATAATGAATCTGCGTTAGGGTTTGTTGACCTCGTTCGGGGGAACGAGAGCTGGGTCGTTCGGTTGGAGGTTATCCTCCTTTATGAAGGCTAGGTCCCGGGGTTTAAGTTGGCCTGTGGATGTTTCCACTTATATCGCTTTTGGATTTCGGTGAGATAGTCCGATTTCCATCCCTTACAGATTGTTTGATGAAGGGCTTTCATCTTTTGCCATCGGTTTACAATTGAGGCAGGGTTTTCACTACAATCGAGTTCAGGTGGAGCTAAAAGATGTCCACCTACGAGAAAGTGGCCTGGAGTAAGCGGCTCCAGGTCGGAGGTATCATTGGATGAAGGACTGTTAGGCCTAGAGTTGAGGCAGGCCTCAATTTGACATAAGAGGGTCGTAAACTCTTCAAGAGTATATTTATGATCGGTCGCGATCTTTTTAAAGTGGGTCTTAAAACTTTTACCCCAGCTTCCCACAAACCTCCCATGTGAGGAGCGCTTGGCGGTATAAAAAGCCATTCTAAAGTGTGATAGCTATATTTATTAAATGTTCCGTCCCTTGCTTCAAGCAGAAATGCCTTAAACTCGGATTGTAAAGATCACGAAGCTCCGACAAGTGAACGTTTTTCCGAGAGCCCCGCCTGACGCCTGGGGTGACGCTCATTGTACGACATTCTTGGGATGCGTCGACCCGCCCTCCAGTTCTGATTATACCTTCAGTATCAATAAATGGGTTTAAGGGTAAAATCTCACTCTTCCCATGAATTAATTTCACTGACTTCAAATTTGCGTAGTGCTCTTGATAGTATTGTCTTTGGCATATTTCTATCAATCGTTCTGTCGTTGATTTTATTTCATCAGGTGTTACTAAATGAGAGTGCCTTTTGAAAAAAGCTTTAGTTTTCGGATGTGTTGTTTGGAAAAACCTAAGAATGTATGCTATAACCCGCAAAAACCTTGAAAAGTCAGAGAACCTATCAAGGATGTTAGAATTATTGTTAACAGATGCTGCGTGAATCTTTACCCTCTTTTCCGCAATATTCATGTCATAATCTTCTTCTTGTGTTGGCCAATTTTCCTTGTCTTCTTGTAACCAAGAAGGTCCCTGCCACCACATAGAATTGTGGATTAGGTCCGGAGCGAGAAGTCCTCTGCTCGCCAAATCTGCCGGATTTGACGCTGAGTCTACGTGCCGCCATACTTTACTTCCCAATTTATCCACAATTTTTGTTATTGGGTGTGCTACGAAGGTTGACCGTGAACATGGTGGCTTTCGGATCCAAGCCAGCACGATAGTCGAATCTGTCCATAGGGTGAATTTAATATTAGAAAGTTTCATATTTTCAATGGCCGACTCTATAATTCCTGCAAGTAGGAATGCGCCGCAGAGTTCCAGACGTGGCAATGATATAGTTTTGACCGGGGCTACTCTTGTCCTTTGCAATTAACAGATTGGTGAATAGTCGATCCTCTGTCTGAACCCTCACGAAAACAGTGGCGGCATATGCTTTTTCCGAAGCATCGCTTAATCCATGTATTTCGACGATGTCCTTTGTAGTAAAATGAACCCATCGCGGTATGCGGATATCGTTAATTTTTTTGTATTTCTGCATAAATGCTATCCAACGATTTAGAGTAATTTGTGGTACTCCAAATGTTACTGTTTTTATTAATGTTTTAATTCATAAAGCTTAATTGGATCCTTGGGGCAGTTGCGAATTACGATTCGCTGAAATTTTTTTTGATTTTCATTAACCCATATTTGGGGGTACATTTTCTCTATGTCGCTGTTAAATACGTATTTGAACAGCCGCCAAGTAGTATGTAAATACCAGCTCTAGACCAAATGGTGAAAGGAAAACGGTGAAAGGAAAAGTATATACACACCGACACACATATATATACAGCAAACACAATTTCGTTGCCTACTTTTAGGCGCACAGGTTCTTAAGCTTAGAGCTTTTTGTTTCTGTTCTGGCCGATCTATAAGAAAAAGCTTAGAGTCTTTTGCTTTTAGCAGAGCTTTGCCGTAGCAAATTTGTAAATGTCCCCTCATATTTCTAATGAGTCATAGACTTCACCCGAGCCGTTTTAAAGAGTCCCATAGATTTCTAATGGAGCGACTGCTTCCCAACCCCTAACCCCCTTTTTTCTCGTCTACAAAAAGAGTCGATGGGCACTTGAAGTACCGCCTACTTTTTTCTCGTCTGCAAAACGGGCCTGTCGGGCGCCCGATCAGGGGCAGATTGTTAACTAAAGGTTATCTTAATATTGAACTCATGATTTTCCATTTGGGCTCCTTAAAAATGAGAGCATACACATAAATTATATTTTATAAATATGAATATTGAACATTTGTGTGACCATGCCGCCACCTATGTTTGTTTTATTGTAAGTTTGTGTGCACATGCTGATGCTGGTCCATATATATATATATGCATGTGAGAATTTCATAATTAACTACAGGTTATCTTAATATTGAACTTATGATTTTTTTATACTCAGTTCGTCCGTTAACACGATAACTTGAGTAAATTTTGAGGTATCTTGATGAAATTTGGTATGTAGGTTCCTGAGCACTCATCTCAGATCGCTATTTAAAATGAACGATATCGGACTATAACCACGCCCAATTTTTCGATATCGAAAATTTCGAAAAACAGAAAAAGTACAATAATTCATTACCAAAGACAGATAAACCGATGGTAGGTGAGTTGAACTTATGACGCAGAATAGAAAATTAGTAAAATTTTGGACAATGGGTGTGGCACCGCCCACTTTTATAAGAAGGTAATTTACAAATTTTTCAAGCTGTAATTTGGCAGTCGTTGAAGATATCATGATGAAATTTGGCAGGAACGTTACCCCTATTACTATATGTACGCTTAACAAAAATTTGCAAAATCGGAGAAGGACCACGCCCTCTTTTAAAAAAAAATGTTTAACAAAAAATTAAATATCTTTACAGTTTATAAGTAAATTATGTCAACATTCAACTCCAGTAATGATATGGTGCAACAAAATACAAAAATAAAAGAAAATTTTAAAATGGGCGTGGCTCCGCCCTTTTTCATTTAATTTGTCTAGGATACTTTTAATGCCATAAGTCGAACTAAAATTTACCAATCCTTTTGAAATTTGGTAGGGGCATAGATTTTATTAGGATAACTGTTTTCTGTGAAAATGGGCCAAATCGGTTGAAGCCACACCCAGTTTTTATACACAGTCCACCGTCTGTCCTTCCGCATGGCCGTTAACACGATAACTACAGCAAAAATCGACATATCTTTACTGAACTTAGTTCACGTACTTATCTGAAAGCATTTTATCTTGGTATAAAAAATGAACGAAATCCGACTATGACCACGCCCACTTTTTCGATATCGAAAATTACGAAAAATGAAAAAAATGCCATAATTCTATACCAAATACGAAAAAAGGGATAAAACGTGGTAACTGGATTGGTTTATTGACGCGAAATATAACTTTAGAAAAAACTTTGTAAAATAGTTGTGACACCTACCATATTAAGTAGAAGAAAATGAAAAAGTTCTGCAGGGCGAAATAAAAAACCCTTGAAATCTTGACAGGTATTACATATATAAATAAATTAGTGTTATCCAACAGATGATGTTCTGAGTCACCCTGGTCCATATTTTGGTCGATATCTGGATAACGCCTTCACATATACAACTACCACCACTCCCTTTTAAAACTCTCATTAATACCTTTAATTTGATACCAATATCGTACAAACTCATTCTAGAGTCACCCCTGGTCCACCTTTATGGCGATATCTTGAAAAGGCGTCCACCTATAGAACTAAGCCCCACGCCCTTTTAAAATACTCATTAACACCTTTCATTTGATACCCATATCGTACAAACATATTCTAGAGTCACCCCTGGTCCACCTTTATGGCGATATCTCGAAAAGGCGACCACCTATACAACTACCACCACTCCCTTTTAAAACCCTCATTAATACCTTTAATTTGATACCCATATCGTACAAACAAATTTTAGGGTCACTCCGGGTCCACCTTTATGGCGATATCTCGAAACGGCGTCCACCTATGGAACAAAGGATCACTCCCTTTTAAAATACTCATTAGCACCTTTTTTTTTTTGATACCCATATTGTACAAACAAATTCTAGGGTCACCCCTGGTCCACCTTTATGGAGATATCTCGAAACGGCATCCACCTATGGAACTAAGGATTACTCCCTTTTAAAATACTCCTTAACACCTTTCATTTGATACGCATATCGTACAAAGAAATTCTAGAGTCTACCCTGATCCATCTTTATGGCGATATCCCTAAATGGCGTCCACCTATAGAACTATGGCCCACTCCCTCATAAAATACTCTTCAATGCCTTTCATTTGATACACATGTCATACAAACACATTCCAGGGTTTCCCTCGGTTCATTTTCCTACATGGTTATTTTCCCTTATGTTGTCACCATAGCTCTCAACTGAGTATGTAATGTTCGGTTACACCCGAACTTAACCTTCCTTACTTGTTTGTCTTGTATTTCAATAAAACATGTTCTCACATGATTACAACCATTTGGGCTCCTTAAATATGACAGCATTGATGATGATGTTATTATTGTTATTATTGTGGATTGCCTTACTTCTGAAGGAACTGGAATTTTGTCTCCTTTTTTAAATCGAGGGTTGAGTGAACAAGTGCGAAGGAATTGCATCAGAAAGCAATTGAGGAATAACAATAATTGGGCATTTGATTTACAAAGACTTTGTGAAAGTTTTATACAACAATTACTTACAGAACAGATGGAATATCATTTTCATTTAAAAAATTATTGAACTCCTAGAATATTTAAAAAGGAGGCAACATATGGAGTATTTGAAGTCGATATATTAGCATTTAAACGAGATGCACATTGTGCTACATATGCCACAAAATTTCTTGTTGCTGAAAATTTTGTTGATTGTGTAGTAATAAAAGAAACGATATTGTTTTATTTATTATACTCAGTTGAGCAGAGCTCACAGAGTATATTAACTTTGATTGCATAACGGTTGGTTGTACAGATATAAAGGAATCGAGATAGATATAGACTTATATATCAAAATCATCAGTATCGAAAAAAAATGCCATTGAGCCATGTCCGTCCGTCCGTCCGTCCGTCTGTCCGTTAACACGATAACTTGAGTAAATTTTGAGGTATCTTAATGAAATTCGGTATGTAGGTTCCTGGGCACTCATCTCAGATCGCTATTTAAAATGAACGATATCGGACAATAACCACGCCCACTTTTTCGATATCGAAAATTTCGAAAAATCGAAAAAGTGCGATAATTCATTACCAAATACGCATTAAGCGATGAAACTTGGTAGGTGAGTTGAGCTTATGACGCATAATAGAAAACTAGTAAAATTTTGGACAATGGGCGTGGCACCGCCCACTTTTAATTGAAGGTAATTTAGAAGTTTTGCAAGCTGTAATTTGGCAGTCATTGAAGATATCATGATGAAATTTGGCAGGAACGTTACTCTTATTACTTTATGTCTGCTTAATAAAAATTAGCAAAATCGGAGAACGACCACGCCAACATTCAACTCCAGTAATGATATGGTGCAACAAAATACAAAAATAAAATAAAATTTCAAAATGGGCGTGGCTCCGCCCTTTTTCATTTAATTTGTCTAGGATGCTTTTAATGCCATAAGTCGAACAAAAATTAACCAATCCTTGTGAAATTTGGTAAAGGCTTAGCTCCTAGGACGATAACTGTTTTCTGTGAAAAAGGGCGAAATCGGTTGAAGCCACGCCCAGTTTTTCTACACAGTCGACCGTCTGTCCTTCCGCTCGGCCGTTAACACGATAACTTGAGCCAAAATCGATATATCTTTACTAAACTCAGTTCACGTACTTATCTGAACTCACTTTGTATTGGTGTAAAAAATGGCCGAAATCCGACTATGACCACGCCCACTTTTTCGATATCGAAAATTACGAAAAATGAAAAAAAAAATGCCATAACTATATACCAAATACGAAAAAAGGAATGAAACATGGTAATTGTATTGGTCTATTGACGCAAAATATAACTTTAGAAAAAAGCTTGGTAAAATGGGTGTGACTCCTACCATATTAAGTAGAAGAAAATGAAAAAGTTTTTCAGGGCGAAATCAAAAGCCCTTGGAATCTTGGAAGGAATACTGTACGTGGTATTACATATATAAATAAATTAGCGGTACCCGACAGATGATGTTCTGGATCACCCTGGTCCATACTTTGGTAGATATCTCGAAAACGCCTTCACATATACAATTAAGGGCCACTCCCTTTTAAAACCCTCATTAATACCTTTAATTTGATACCCATATTGTACAAACACATACAAACAAATTCTAGAGTCACCCCTGGTCCACCTTCATGTCGATATCTCGAAAAGGCGTCCACCTATAGAACTAAGGCCCACGCCTTTTTAAAATACTTATTAACGCCTTTCATTTGATACCCATATCGTACAAAAAAATTCTAGAGTCACCCCTGGCCCACCTTTATGGCGATATCTCGAAAAGGCATCCACCTATAGTACTAAGGCCCACTCCCTTTTAAAATACTCATTAACACCTTTCATTTGATACCCATATCGTATAAACAAATTCTAGAGTCACCCCTGGTCCACCTTTATGTCGATATCTCGAAAAGGCGTCCACCTATAGAACTAAGGCCCAGCCCTTTTAAAATGCTCATTAACACCTTTCATTTGATACCCATATTGTACAAACGCATTCTAGAGTAACCCCTGGTCCACGTTTATGGCGATATCCCGAAAAGGCGTCCACCCATAGAACAAAGGCCCACTCCCTTTTAAAACACTTATTACACTTTTCGTTTGACACCCATATTGTACAAACGCGTTCTAGAGTCAACCCAGGTCCACTTTTATAACGATATTCCGAAATGCGTCCACCTATAGAACTTATGCCCACTCCCTTTTAAAATACTCATTAACACCTTTCATTTGATACCCATATCGTACAAACAAATTCTAGTGTCACCCCTGGTCCACCTTTATGGCGATATCTCGAAAAGGCGTCCACCTATAGAACTTAGGCCCACTAAAATTATCATTAACACATTTCATTTGATACCCATATCGTACAAACAAATTCTCGAGTCAGGCCTGGTCCACCTTTATGGCGATATCCCTAAATGGCGTCCATCTATAGATCAATGGCACACTTCCTCTTAAAATACTCTTTAATACCTTCCATTTGATACATATGTCATACAAACACATTCCAGGGTTACCCTAGGTTCCTTTTACAACATGGTGATTTCCTTTTCTTTGTCTCCACAGCTCTCAACTGAGTATGTAATGTTCGGTTACACCCGAACTTAGCCTTCCTTACTTGTTTTTATACTCAGTTGAGCAGAGCTCACATAGTATATTAACTTTGATTGGATAACGGTTGGTTGTACAGGTATAAAGGAATCGATATAGATATAGACTTCCATATATCAAAATCATCAATATCGAAAAAAAATTTGATTGAGCCATGTCCGTCCGTCCGTTCGTCCGTCTGTCCGTTAACAGAATAGCAGAATAGAAAATTAGTAAGATTTTGGACAATTGGCGTGGCACCGCCCACTTTTACAAGAAGATAATTTAAAAGTTTTGCAAGCTCTAATTTGGCAGTCGTTGAAGATATCATGATGAAATTTGGCAGGAAGGTTACTACTATTACTATATATGTCCTAAATAAAATTAGCAAAATTGGATGTAGAACAGGCCCACTTTTTAAAAAAATTTTTTTTTTAATTCAAATTTTAACAAAAAATTTAATATCTTTACTGCATGTAAGTAAATTAAGTCAAAATTCAACTCAAGTAATGATATGATGCAACAAAATAGAAAAATAAAAGAAAATTTCAAAATGGGCCTGGCTCCGCCCATTTTCATTTAGTTTGTCTAGAATACTTTTAATGCCATAAGTCGAACAAAAATTTACCAGTCCTTCTTAAATTTGGTAGGGGCATAGATTCTATGACGGTAACTGTTTTCTGTGAAAATGGGCGAAATCGGTGGAAGCCACGCCCAGTTTTTATACACAGTCCACCGTCTGTCCTTCCGCTCGGCCGTTAACACAATAACTTGAGCAAAAACCGATATATCTTTACTAAACTTAGTCCACGTACTTATCTGAACTCACTTTATCTTGGTATAAAAAATGGCCGAAATCCGACCATAACCACGCCCACTTTACCGATATCGAAAATTACGAAAATGAAAAAAATGCCATAATTCTATACCAAATACGAAAAAAGGGATGAAACATGGTAATTGGATTGGTTTATTGACGCAAAATATAACTTTGGAAAAAACTTTGTAAAATGGGTGTGACACCTACCATATTAAGTAGAAGAACCCGACAGATGATTTTCTGGATCACCTGGTCCACATTTTTGTCGATATCGCGAAAACGCCGTCACATATATATCTAAGGGCCACTCGCTTTTAAAACCCTCATTAATACCTTTAATTTGATATCCATATCGTACAAACACATTCTAGAGTCACCCCTGGCCCACCCTAATGGCGATATCTCGAAAAGGCGTCCACGTATAGACCTAATGCTCACTCCCTCTTAAAATGCTCAATAACACCTTCCGTTTGATACCCATATCGTACAAACATTCTAGAGTCATCCCTGGCCCACCCTAATGACGATATCTCGAAAAGGCGTCCACCTATAGACCTAATGCCCACTCCCTCTTAAAATGCTCAGTAACACCTTTCGTTTGATACCCATACACTCAGAAAAAAAATACAGTAGAATCAAGCGGATTACAGGTCAAAACAACAGATTTCACAGGTAAATCACATCCAAAGGATAAATCCGTTAAACCAACAAATGCTCATCTGTTGAAAATACGTTTAGATTTGCTGTTGAACTTAAAAAATCTCCGTCAAATTAACTGTTCCCCATTCTGTTAATTTAATAAGGTATCTATTATTAATAACAATGGATGTTGTTCTTTTACCTTATATTTCTGTTCGTTAATAACCGATGCGAATGTTGTTTTGCCACATATTTATGTCAAAAGTAATTGTTCAATCTGTTGACCCAACTACAAAATTACTGTTGGTTTAATAGAAAACACAGTTTTGTTGACAGAGTAAACTCTATTATTTTTTATTTCAGCAAATAAAAATACAGTTTTAAATACATTTTTGTAATTATTTATTTCATATATGTAAATTATAAGTACGGAGGGAAATCTATGGCTTGAACATCCACACATGTGGATATCACATTAAATAAAAATTTATAATCCTGTCTCATCAATATCTACATAAAAAAAAATTCATTTTTACAAAGTGTTTTTACATATGTATATATAGTACATAGAAAGTGCTTTACAAAGTCAGTCCTTTTTTGAACCATAATTAGTAAATAAAATTTAAGTACGTAAAAAACTTCATTTTACAGAATTGTGTTCGTTTGTACATAAAAATGTACTCGTATTATTGTAGATCATTTATACTAAAAGCATATGTTATTTATTCAGTTTACTTTTTTTAACAATAAATTAAAGACGGCTAAAAATATCTGAAGTAAGCCGCTTTTTTTTGATAGTGGTACTTTAATAATAAATGTTACTAATGTTGTATATTTGGTGTAATCAATAAACAATAATCACATTAAATAAAAAGTTAAATAATTAGCTTTAAAATATTTGGATTTTAAATATTGATTAATCAATATCTTATATAATAATAACTTTTTTTCCAAAAAATACTTTAGAATCTGATTTTGCAGTCCAAAATCTACAACACTAGTAACTTTTATTGTTAAAGTAGGACTATAAAAAAAATTGCTCGCTTCAGATATTTTTAGCCAAACACCAAATTGAAATAGTTACAAAATTTTATTTATTGGATAAACTAAACCGTCTGTCATACTGTATATATGCATAAGAAGACTAGTGAAGAATTCAATTTTATTAAAACACATTTCCTTGGTATTAATTCCAACAACAAAGGATTGGTAATGTTCATCAAAATTGCTCAATTCGATTTTGGAAGAAACTATAAACAATTGATTTTGTTTATCAATTAAATGTCCTTCGATTTTGAACAATTTTAAATTTTGCGATAATCTTGAGAGATAAAACTGCTTTTTATATACACTTCCCTTGAATGTCACTGAGTTAACCAAAGTGAAATTTTCTATTGCTAAGTTATATGACTGCAAGAAAAATTCAGTTGTATGTGTGGTATCCTCACTGACTTGTTTTTTATGTGCGTTATGAATTAAAGATGGCCTTAGCTCGTTAAATTTTAAAATAAAATTAGAGAACTGATAAGAAGTTTTAACTGCCAATGAATAACAAATATTTTTGGGAGAATAACTAACTGACGTATATTTTTTCAAGTCCTTATGTTTCGCTTCAAATCTTAAACACCAAATATACTTTAAAGGTCCAGAAGCCTTTATTGCTGTTCCATAGTGAACCAATAAGTGATGTTTTGGCTTGAGTGGTCCAAATGTCTTTAAATAAAGATTGTGGTGACGGGATATCGTATCTGTAAGAAGCTCAATGTCATTTTCAGTGAACGATGTATATAGACAAATATCTATGATTTTAATTAATAGCGTGACAAGCTTCCATACTTCATCATTTCGTGGCACTTTGTCTCCTATAATTAGTGGTAGAAAATGCGTGAAAGTTCGAGCTTCACTTGCAGACATTTTTAAGTTGAAGTTAAGAAGACTGTGCATTTGTAAAGGGCCTGAAAAATTACCTATTTCCGTTTCCCCGTACATAAAATTCTGTTTGCGTGTATTTAAAAACTCTAGAGAAAAGTACTTTTTCTTTATAAAGTATACGAGTGATTGAGATAATTCATAACGACAAACTCCTTCAAAAATGTCATGCATTATATCTACGCTGAAATTATAAGTTACATGAAAAGTGCTGATATCATTAAATATGCTGCTTTCAATTATTCCTGTGACCCTGTAATTGTTTAATTTAAGATCTTCTGAATAATTTTGAGTATTTCTAATACAATCGTTCTCTTCTATGACATCTTTTTGTAAATATACTTTTCCTCTTCTGCAAAGACGACAAAATCTTTCTATTCGAAATTATTTACAAAAGCCAACTATTGTTTTCAAGCCTAAGGCCCCTATTATGAGACAAATTCGATCTTCGACTGTGGTCGAAAGAGCTGATCGAACGAATTTTCATTCGGTATTACGACGCGCGTTCGATGAAGGCAAGCATTATTGTGAATTTCGATAAATTCAAAAGTTCACAATAGCACATTTCCAATACTCTGTCAAATAAAATAGAATAAATAAACAAAAGCAGAACTAGTCATTAAATGCAAATATTAAAAATAAAAGTATGACTACAACGGAATTGTGGTTTGATGATTCGTCAGATGAAGAGGAAAGCTTACTGGAGCTAGCCAGAAGTAGGAGACGGGTAAGATGTTTCAAATCCTTTGGAAGTGAATTCCACCACGTAAGTGTAGCTTTCTAAATAAGTTGTTAAATTGTTGAAATTATAAGTTTTGTTTATAGATTTATTCAAAATTTCAGACTGTCCAAAGAAGCGTTCATGGACTTGTTGTCCAGTACAGATGAACTGCTGCAGGAATGCACAAGAGCCGAGTCTATTCCTAATATTTTTTAATTTTGGCAACAGTTCTCCAACTGAGCGTTGGAAACGAAAATGCTCTCGGACTTGCCCAGCCGACTGTGTCTGTGGTGCTATCAAAGGTGTTGAATGTCTTGGAAAATTTTATTTGTGAAAGATGAATAAAATTGAATTACGAGGAGGCTGAGCTGCATCAAGCAAAGTTGCATTTCTATAATGTGCAAGTTCCTTTGCTATATGGGGATTTTGTATCATAATTGAAACCAGTCTTTCAAACTGTTGCTTTGTACTCACGACCTTGGACCTATATAAAATTAATTCAAATAGTTTAAAATTACTAGTAGGTAGTAAAAAAGTAGAACATAAATAAAAAAAACTTACATTTTAAACAATTCTTTTTCTATTCGATACAGCATCGATACAAATTTCTATTCGCTTGAAAATTAGATACACAACGAAAATTTCGACAGAGATGAGTTGTCATAACACCAATTTCAAATTCGATTTTCGATGTTCGATAGCCAGCGAAGATCGAAGATCGAATAATGCTCATAATAGGGGCCTAAGTTATCCCCTAGAACAAGTCCCAATGTAAAAAAACATGATAGGTATTTCCGTCAGCATTTATTTTTAACCCCGTTTCTTCCAAAAATCGAATTTCTTCAATAAGGCCGTACAATGCTAAGTTACATCCAAAATCTTTCACATAACAAGATTTGACAAATGCGGCAACGAAAATAAATTCTAAACTAGACAACAAATATTGCGGCATAGTCGGAAAAGAATAATAGAATGCGCATATGGAGTCTTTTGCTGTATGACTTCCTAAAGGGTTGTTTGTTTCGAAATCATCAGAGTAAAGAAAATATGGGATAATTATTTTCCCTTTACCAATTCTTTGCTCCTTTGACTTAAAAATAGATCCATTTACAAAATTTGAATATTGCGTTTGATTTTGTAAGAATTTTATGTTTTCTAATGTCTCTCGATAAATAGAATTTAATTCGAAATTTTTTTTAAATTGAAATCGTAATGGCATAATATATGCGTTTGAATTACATTCAGCCAAAGGAGGATTTCCAAATCGAATACGTGGCACAATTTCATTGTTTATAGTATGCTCAGAAAAAGTGTGAAACAAATTTTTTTTCTGAATATACTTACAAAATTAAATTCAGTGTTTACTTGTTGCAATGGATCAGAGCATAATTCAAAAACTTCGCACATTTTTTAGTAAAGGTAAAATCAATCTCATTTTTAAGACTGTTTTTAATTTTATTAACTAAGCTTTTGCATATATTCGAAATATTCTTTTGGATAGTAAGAGCATCTCTTCGACTTAAATTGTTTTTTGAATATAGTTCACTTGAAAATATTACACCAGATTCTATAAGTTTATAATTTTGACAACTCTCTGTTTCAAACATATTACTTTCTGTTTCACTACAGATATTTGATGACCGGCTATTGTGTTTGGAACTTTCAGAATTTGATTTTACAATATCTAAACTCAAGTTATAATCATTTACATATTTTTCGTGCCTATGAAGGTGTTTGACAAATGACCATTTACTTGAAAAATGCTGGAAGCAATTTTTTTGCGCGCATTTATAAACACTAAAATTTTTAAGCTTATGTTCAAAACTAAAATGAGATGTTAACTTTTTAACCGAATCAATTTTGTATTCACAAACAAAACAAAAATACATTACATTTTTTTAATTAACCTGTTTTTTAATTAAGGAATCCAAATGAGATATCAAGCCACTCACTTTGGGCTGAGGTTCATCGTATTTCGTAACAATTTCAAAAAAAAAAAACTGTTGAATAAAAAGCCAAACACCGTTACAGTACTGAGGATAATGTACATCAAAAACTTGAAAAATTTTAAAACATAAGTCCAATGCTGCCAAAAATGATGAGCACTTAAATTTTGTTCCATCCAAATATACAAAAAATTGTCTAACGACTTAATACTAGAACCAGTAGCTATTAAAACAGGTTGCAAAGTATTATTCTCTTGTGAAAATCGTTCTTTTATTTTAACCAATGTTTCCTCTAAATTCGATGCCGAGTTTATATGGACTAAAAAACTGTCCATTCCCCCCTGAATGGTTACCCGTTTAATAGATACGTTTTTCTTGTACCTTGCAACAGGTGTAATAACAGCATTTATCAGTATAGAAGTTATATAATTTCTGGTATCTGGAAATACAAACATACCCCTGGCCCACCCTAATGGCGATATCTCGAAAAGGCGTCCACCTATAGACCTAATGCCCACTCCCTCTTAAAATACTCAGTAACACCTTTCGTTTGATACCCATATCGTACAAGCACATTCTAGAGTCACCCCTGGTCCACCTTTATGGCGATATCTTGAAAAGGCGGCGACCTATAGACCTAATGCCCACTCCCTCTTAAAATGCTCAATAACACCTTTCGTTTGATACCCATATCGTACAAACACATTCTAGAGTCACCCCTGGTCCACCTTTATGGCGATATCTTGAAAAAGCGTCCACCTATAGACCTAATGCCCACTCCCTCTTAAAATGCTCAGTAACACCTTTCGTTTGATACCCATATCGTACAAATATTCTAGAGTCACCCTTGGCCCACCTTTATGGCGATATCTCGAAAAGATGCCCACCTATAGACCTAATGCCCACTGCCTCTTAAAATGCTCAGTAACACCTTTCGTTTGATACCCATATCGTACAAACACATTCTAGAGTCACCCCTGGCCCACCTTAATGGCGATATCTCGAAAAGGCGTCCACCTATAGACCTAATGCCCACTCCCTCTTAAAATGCTCAGTAACACAATTCGTTTGATACCCATATCGTACAAACATTCTAGAGTCACCCCTGGACCACCCTAATGGCGATATCTCAAAAAGGCGTCCACCTATAGACCTAATGCCCACTCCCTCTTAAAATGCTCAGTAACACCTTTAATTTGATACCCATATCGTACAAACAAATTCTAGAGTCAGCCCTGGTCCACCTTTATGGCGATATCCCTAAATGGCGTCCATCCATAGAACTATAGCCCACTCCCTCATAAAATACTCTTTAATACCTTCCAACCATATTCCAGGGTTACCCTAGGTTCATTTTCCTACATGGTGATTTTCCTTATTTTGTCTCTATAGCTCTCAACTGAGTATGTAATGTTCGGTTACACCCGAACTTAGCCTTCCTTACTTGTTTATTTTAATTTCTTTATATATTCACATAAAATATACTATTTCAAATTTAAAATATTTTTACATTTATAAATAAAACATATTTTTTGACTAAACTTTATAAATCCATATAAACTTTTTGTCATGTGTATAATACGGGCAATTCCTAAAAACTCATTAAGAAATTTATCTGCAGAGATCCACTCATTATCACAACTAACATTATGTTTTTTAGTTGAAGTTCCAGCGCATTCCGAATCAATATCATCCGCTTTAATTTGGTTATCGAACCACTGTAGTATTAAAAACTTTAATTTTTGAATATCTACATCATTTTTAAAATTAATTTCAAATGAGGGAATTTTTTCCATTTATCATTTAAATTAATTTTTCCAACATTTAGTAACCCTTTAGTATCTAATATTGCAGTTATAGGAACAGTTGCTACTGTTAGCTCGCAAAAATCAATACAATTATTTACATTCTTGGGGATATCTTTTGGTTGTATGACTTTTTGTATAGAACCTTCAGCTAGTTTTATCTTTGAAGGTTGTTTTCTCTTGCGCTTATTCTGCCCATCAAATTCTTCTGCTAGTATTATTTTTGAAGGCTGTTTCCTCCTACCCTTATTTAATATATGCGGCTCCACTTCAGTTGTACTTCGTAGGGATTGTATGGGCTCTTCTAGTTTTTGAAGCTGCTTATCAAATTCGTCTTCATAAAAACTTTTTAACACCTTATCGAATTCCTCTTGATCGATCCCAAAATTAAACAATTTTATGTTTGTTTAATGGTGTGTTCTGTTTATACTTATATTTAAGAATTCATGAGCTTAACACCAGTTTCAGTTTCTCTTAGAAAACATAATAATTGAAATTCAATTATTATAAGCCGGTAAGCTCATGAATTCTTAAATATAAGTTTAAACAATTGTTGTTCGTCATCAAAGTTTATATAATTTTCAGAATCCATTGCTCTACGTTAATGTTATTTCCATAAACATATAATTACAAATAGCTCATTTAAAATTCATATTTATATCTCCTCGAAGAGTAGCAATTGTTATCATACTGATTACAACCATCTGGGGTCCTTAAACATGACAGCATATAAATTATATATATATATATATATATATATATATATATATATATATGAAACATGAATGAAAACATTTCACGAGCGAGATAGTCGTTGGAGTCTAAGTGAAATTATTCATCTAGAAGTAAACATAAATAAATATCAAATAATTAGAGGCGCATTATATATACCACTACCAAAAGTAATAGCAGATAAAAGAGCTTGTATTAATATTGTTAACAATGATATATATTTCTTTAAGTGGGCCATAATTTCATCTCTTTACCAACCCACAACACATGGACAAAGGTGTTCTTCATATCACATTAGAAATATCCAAGATTCCATTATAACTTTGATTAATAATAAAGTAGTCAATTTTGAAAATTTAAGTTTTCCATTACAAATAAAAGATATTGAAATATTTGAATCAAATAATCCAGATATTAGTGTAAATGTGTTTGGTATAGAAGGCAATTTGGTAGTAGGACCCTATTATTTAACAAAAGAAGAAAAATCACATCACATTAATCTTATTTATTTATACAGTGATGATTTCAATGAAAGCCAATATGTTTGGATAAAAAATTTAAGTAGATTAATGGGGCATCAAGTTACAAGAGATGGACATAAATTATATTTTTGCAATACATGTCTAATACATTTTGATAAGGAAGAAAAATTACTAACTCATAAAAAGCATTGTAGAAAAATTGTAACACGCATGCCTACACCTGAGAAAAGAATACTAAAATTTGAAAATTTCAAAAACAATTAGATGTACCATTTACTATATATGCAGATTTCGAATGTATTCTAAAACCAATATATATTCAAAATTCTAGTAGGAATCAATGTGTACAAGAACATATTCCTTATACTTATTGTTATTTTATTAAGTGCTCATATAATAACCAACTGAATCGTTTTAAAATATATAGCGGTGTTGATGCTCCAAAACATTTTTTTAAAAGTATTTTCGATGATGTTTTAGATATTTATCACCTATATTTGAGTAAAATAGTTAGAATGCATCCATTAACTGCCAACCAACTTAGGCGCCAAAACGAGGATATATTTTGTTATATTTGTGGAATGGAACTCTTATTAAATCATAGGGTAGGAGACCATTCTCATTTAACTGGTGAATATAGAGGGCCAGCAGATAATAAATGTAATTTAGAATATCAGATATCAAATTGTATTCCAATATTTTTTCATAATTTATCTAAATATGATTATCATTTATTTATTAAATAGTTGCCATCTGAATCGTCAAATGAATCATGTAGTATCGGTGATTATCAGCATGCACAAAATGTTTGGACAACATTTAATTGTTCCAATTTATTAGATTATTTATTATTATATCTAAAAGTAGATGTGCTACTCCTCAGTGACATTTTTGAAAATTTTAGAAAATTATGTAAAGAAATTTATCGACTAGACCCTTGTCGATATTATACATCTGCAGGATTATCTTGGGACGCAATGCTCAAAATAACTAGAATAGAATTAGAATTGTTTACTGATGAAAACATGCATCATTTTATAATGTCGGGAATTAGGGGCGGGATTGTTCAATGTTGCAAACGGCATTCAGTTTCTAACAATAAATATTTAAGTGATTACGATGCGACTAAGTCTTCAAATTATATAATTTATTTAGATGTTAATAATTTATATGGTTATGCTATGTCACAATATCTCCCTCATAATAATTTTGAATGGATTGAAAACGTAGGGGAGTTTGAGGTTTTTAGCATACCATAAGATTCTTTAGTCGGATACATATTAGAAGTAGATTTAGATTATCCCATAACCCCTCACAATATTCATAATGATTTACCATTTTGTTTTGAAAATAATAAAGTTGGCTCAATGAAAAACTTAAAGTTGATTGGTGATTTGAGAAACAAAACAAAATATATTATTCATTATAGAAATTTACAACAATGTATTAAACATGGACTTGTATTAAAGAAAATTCATAGAATTCTACAATTTAGTCAATCAGATTGGCTAATAAAATATATTGATATAAATAATTATCATAGAACATTAGCAGCAAATAGGTTTGAGGAAAATTTCTTTAAATTATTGAATAATGCTGTGTATGGGAAAACTATGGAAAATGTAGATAAAAGAGTAGATGTTAAATTAGTACAAGATTGGGAAAATACTAGTATTGGGGGAAGCGGTAGGAAAAAATGAGGTGCTAGGGCCTTAATAGCAAAACCAAATTTCCATAGTCTAAGCAATTTTTCTAATAATTTAATAGCGATTCAATTGAAACAAGTGTCAACTCCGTACAATAAACCGATACATATTGGTTTTGCCGTATTAGAACTTTCTAAATTTAAAATGTATAGTTTTCATTATGATTATATCAAAGAGAAATATAAAAATAATATTGCTTTGAATTATATGGATACTGATTCATTCATATATGATATTCAAACTGATGACTTTATAATGATATTCGTGATGATATTTCAAAATTTTTCGATACATCCTCATATCCAAAGGAAAATATTTTTAATTTTCCTCAGTTGAATAAGAAGGTTCTAGGTATGATGAAGGATGAATGTAATGGAGAGTTAATAAGAGAGTTTATAGGCTTAAGACCAAAAATGTATGCATTGAAAATTGATAACGATATAAATGAAACTAAAAAAATTAAGGGAATAAAAAAGTGTGTAACTTCTACATTGAGTTTACGTGATTTTAGAAAATGTCTGTTGGAAAATAAATTGTATAATGCATCAATGAGATCTAAATTACATACGGTTTATCCACAAGATATTTATAAAGTAGCTCTAAGTAATTTGGATGATAAGTGAATTGTACGAGAAAATCATATTGATAGTTATGCTTATGGTCATTTCGAAACCTTATAGTAGTACTTTACTGTAATACATTTAAAAAAAACATTAATAAACAATTTATATTGTATTACATAAAAATTACTGTGTTGTATTTTTCTTTCTGCTCATAATTTTAGTGTATTGGCGGCTTCAGATCCTATAAATTGAGGTCGATATTGAAAGGGGTGCCATAATTTTACACAGGTATAAACGATCTATAAAAAATATACCACACCTGATTCTTATCAGATACACACAACTGATAGGAAACAGATTCACCAGATTCTTATCAGATACATAGTTGATAGGTAACAGATTTACCAGATTCTTATCAGATACATAGTTGATAGGTAACAGATTTATCAGATTCTTATCAGATACACAACTGATAGGTAACAGATTTTTTTTCTTCGGTCACTCATTAAAAATCATATGAAATAATCATATGACTGTATTACCAAATTTTGTTAAGATCAGGAAAGTATTAAACGAAAAACTTAAAAGAATGAAATTGAGAGAATTGGATAGAATCAACTTGTTAGAGGATACAGACATTCTACTAATTAAGACTGTATCGGGTGTTTCATGTTCATAACGAAAACTGGTCCCGCAAACACTTTGTCAAATGTACTTCCCTTATCTTCCTTTTCTGAAACACAGACGCACACAAGTAGATTACGCATTGCTTAATGAGATGGCATGTTGCAAGTAGATTACGCATTGCTACACATTTTTTCTTATCGCACGCACACAAACAAATTTGCTTCACAATTTAAGCAGTTGATAACTCCACTGATTATTGTATTCTTATCCATAATAAAATGTATGAATATATTCGATGAAATGTTGTAAGTAGATTAGGCAATGCTTACTATAATGAGATGTCATGTTAAAAGTAGATTACACATTTCTTATCGCACACAAAAAGTACTTTATTATTCTATTCTTCTATTATAAAAGCTGAGCTCAGATCCACTTTAAATTATTCAAAATTCAAAACGCAAACCCATAATATGATTAGCATTTTAAATTCAAAAATTGTAATTTACAGCGCATACATTAGGAGGGATAATCTCCCTCTTAATGATTTTGCGCGATGGCAGCGAATTTTGGAGAACGACCAGCAGCGCCAAGAGCTGCTTGACGAAATTGTTGAAGGGATGCTGGAGTATTTAAAATTGCAACCGGATTTTATTAATTTTTCTAACATATCAATGGTTGTATCAAACATTGATTTAAGTGACACTGAGGCGGGAAAATGTTCTGCCTCAGTATCACTTTGCGAAAAAGATATGGTTGCTTTATGGTCCATAGGGGTGTGCGAAATTCGATTTATGGAGGGTGCCATAACACTCTCTTTAAAATACTAAGAAATAAAATATTCTAAAACTTAAAATAAAAATTGTTTTTATTTATTTGAAAAGTGTTTACTTGAAAAAAGTAAGTATTTACAGGTGGAACTTATTTACAATATTTTTAAGGAAGTTGATTATAAGTTTTTGTATAAGTGCCCATAATTTTGTAAGCTTCCTCATCAAATCACTCTAGGTGTGAGCAATTAATTGCAAGTTTCTGGGCCATCTGTGCTATTAGAATTCGACCAATGAAATTATTTTTTATTTTAGTTTTTTATTTTTTATTGTAGTTAGTCTACTGCTGCTGACGACGACGATGACATGTTTGTGATTACTGAACCTTCATATGCAATGTTTGATAATAACGATCAACATGAATTATTGTTGGATTTATATCGTACAAAGTGTGCTCATATAATGCTTCTCGTTTATGTAATGTCTCCGTATTGTCTTCCGGAAATTCAAAGCAATAGATATTTTAAGTACGCTGTATATAATTGCTGTAATAAAAGCATTTAATTCGTATTTCACAATTATCGTAAACTAAATTGAAATGTCTATAAAAAAACCTCTGGGCTTTCAAGAATGCCTCCTATTCTATTTTCCTTTTCAACTAATAATTCTTTAAAATTGTCATTAGCCTCTAGAATGGTGTATTCACTTTTTTCACACCATGCGACTCACTCCTTTGATCGCGGATAGTTGGTCCTAAAGATCCCCCAGGGCTCTGCGTTGTTGTAGCTGTTGTTTTTAATAACGATGTGTTGAGCCCGGGAAAACTCTGATCTAACAATTGAATTGTTACATTTATTTTTAAACGTAATGAAGTGTTTGGAATATTGTATTCAAAACTAGTATGTTTACTATTTTCAAAATACCTAAAGCTGTTTATATTTTGTTCTTGATTCATAAATTGATTATAGAGATAACTTGTTCCATAACTTAAGTGAAACAGGTAAATAAGTAAAATTTTTATTAAATTAGCTAATTTCATATCGGTTTTTTTATTTTTATCTATACACGTGTGAGTCACATTATACAATGATCATATTATATGTTTGTCTATAGTTTTTCACATCAATTATTTCTATATGTGGTCTTTTAAATGAAGTATCCTGGGCTAGAATCTTTTCAATATCACCATTACTAAGAATTCGTTCAATTTCAATTTCACGATATTCAAAGTACTTGATGCTCCAAATTTTTTCCAAGTATCTACTATCATAAGTAAAACGAATTGGTAGATCAAAATTATCATATTGCAATTTAAAATGTCGATAAAATGCTTATTTTGTCTCAATGATTCCTCCAATATCAGATTCCTTTTCAATGAGCTCTTTACGAAATGTCTCTATAGCTTCATCTATACTAAAAGTTCTCATAGGCTTCCCTTCCGTTGAAAAATCATCTTTAGACGATGCACAGTGTTTCGTGTAGAACAAGCTAGCTGAACAAAACCAAAGTTCTTATTCCAAGAAAAGTTTAATGAGAAATGAAAGAAAACAAACAAAATAACGGGGATTTTGCTTTTTTTTGATATTTTTCCTCATATATATTGAGCAATTGAAGTAAGAAGGCAGGAGTGGCCGTAAAATGCATTGATTAATTTGCAAAATTCTTGTTGAATATTAAGCTTCATATTTCTTTTAAGTGAACATTTTTATATAATTTTTTTGATGAATTCTAAGCTCGAAGCTAAGTAAAATTTCTTAATAGTAATTCTTTCGAAATTAGAGTATTTTCAATATATTTAACATTCCGTTATTAAGAAGAAAAGGTATTTTTTCTCTATATTTTTAACTTTAGGGACAAAAAAGTTACATACATCCGGGCTAAATTTTACATAAGTTATAGTCGCAAGTATTCTCTTAGAGTCCAAAGAAAAAACCATTGCGAATTCTTTGCACATCTATTTTTAATTTTTTTTTGTAGATTTAGTTATCTCTACATATAAAATAGGATGTATGTACGTACCAGCTCCGACGAGATATTTGAACCTTTAAAGCTGATCTACAAACAGCAAAACCAATCCCCACGTACAGGGAACAAACACGTAGCCATAAAACAAACAAAAATAAATGCGCACGGTCAACAAGAGCACACCAAAAGCAAAAAGGCGAAGGTCACTGACTTCAACCTGCCACAACCTACCGCACCAGTCACCAAGGCACAACAGGTACATACAAAGCAATCCTAATGCAGGTATGACCAAACAGGAACGCTACACAAAACAACCCCATTTGGTAGCATCTACGCCAATACCTGAATGTAATATAAATACTGCGCAACTGATAACAAATCAGAACGATCAACGACACTTAAGATGGCAGCACAAAAATCATCAACTATTCACCCTGTCGGAAAATCAAAAACACAAAGCAGTTTAGTTATAACCGTACCAAGAACGGAGTTTTTTGACATTTGGGTTCAACATTCGAAGGAAACCAGATATAAAGAATTATTGAGTTTTGTTGTACTTAAGTACGATTTAAGCGAAGCAGCCGAGTATTCGATAAAAAGTTTAAGCTTACAAATATCGGCATATTCGTCGAAGCTGGATCAAAAGTGGAACACTTCTGGGAGACATAAGGATCGATTTTTGAATAAAAACTCGGAGTGGCTTTCGGGTCCAGACTTCACATTTACAATAACGGTGGATTCAAAATTGCCATCAGACCAACCAACCACTTCTTCAGGTAACCCCGGCCTCGGAAGACGAAAGAAGGACTTTGTTAGCTGCAGTGAAAAAACCAAACGGCGTCGAGTGGATGACCTCTTGCAATCTAGAAGTCCTGGTGAGTTGCCTTATGCGGCAGAAGTATCAACGCGTATGTCCGGCAACAGAAATGTTGCTAGCATTGTAAAAAAATCACAGGAAACACTCAAATATCCGGCAAAAAGATGACATGTGAGCCAGATGCAAGATGCTTGAGCAATGTAGAAGCTTTAGCAAGTCGACGACTCATGGGTACAAAACGACTCGGAAGTGGAGCATCAAGGCAGGCCATAAGGTTTATCCATCATTTTATATTCTAAGAAAAGCTAAGTCAGAACGCTATCCAAATGAAATTGATGTGGGTGAAACACGTGCGGAAATTAAAGTCCAGTCCGTATTAGATAAAACTGTTGAGCGTTTAGTTTTAGCAAATCAAGAAGTTTTTGTTAGTTTATTACCTACAAACTTGACGTATACTTTAATCAGCAATTGGGGTTGCGATGGAAGCTCTGGCCATAGCACATATAAGCAAACGTTTAAATGCAGTTCTGACACTGATGAGCTTCTGTTTATATTTTCTTTCGTTCCTCTCAATTACAGGATGAAAAGGTAACATTGTTTGGCAGAATCCTCGACCTTCTTCTACCATGTATTGTCGTCCAATTAAATTTATTTTTTCTAAAGAAACACAAGATTTTATTGTTTTTGAAACGAACAAAGTTTTAGAGGAGATAAATGCGTTGTTGCCAACAAAGTACATGCCCGAAGAATACGAAGTTTCCGTAAATCACAATATGTTTCTAACAATGATTGACGGAAAAGTTTGCAATGCTTTGACTGAAACTTCTTCCGCACAAAACTGTTATATTTGTGGTGCCATAGTACTGATATTATAAAATCAGCAATTTTACCTATTGGTCAACTTTCTGAGGAAGCACAGGAAGCCCGTAACAAAGATTTGAGACGATTCAGGATGATAACACACAAAAGCAGTCGCGTGAAGACACGAATAGAGATCTTATGAATATGTTGCTTATAACATCGGATCCTTTAGTTATCAGTTTTAGGGAGATACCTAAGAAAAAATTTAAAAGTCTGACTTCAGAAGTTTTAAATTTACTGTCCCCCGATAATGTTAAGGAGTAAATAAATACCCAAGTTGTTTCAAGCTTTCACAGTACTGTTGCTGATGCTCATGTCTATTCCACAAGTGACTCATCGAATGAAAGTCATGATAGCGAATAATAACATAATTATAAAAGATAACCTATCCTATAACTTTTTGTTGGATCAGGTTTTATTTAATTTATATCTATTGTCTTTTCTACTTTGTATGATACTTTACTTTTATGTTTTTGTAATAAGTAATTTTCACATAATTAATTTAATTATTTACATTGTTATTATTATTGTAATTCACTTTTACATTCCTGACCGGTACTATAAGATAATTTTGTAAAAATTGTAGTGCCAGGATAAATACTCAAATAAATACAAAATATGTATGTACATATGTACAGTCACTCACATAAATAAGCAGACACCCCTTTTTGGACAATTCTTACAATTTTCGCTTTCGCAAATTTATTTTAACTAATTTCCCATAAGAAAATTTGTCACGATCTATAACAAAAAGTAAATTATATTTAAAAAATGTTTGAAAAATTCGACGAATTTTCATATTTATCTAATTTCCCATAAGAAAATTTGTCACGATCTATAACAAAAACTAAATTGTATTTAAAAAATTGATGTTGTTTTTATTTTTATTTTATTTATTTAAAAAATGTTTGAAAAATTCGACGAATTTTCATACAAAATTTTAATTTTTTTTTCCGAATTTTTAGAATTTTTTTGAGTATTGAAATTTGTAGTCCATTCAATTTAAGTACAATAAAGTAATATTCTTAAGTCCTTTAAATTTTTTTGGATCTATGTCACTTATTCACATGAGTTACTGTATATGAAATAAACAAATTTATGCATATGAAGTAAAATTTTGGAAAACAATAAAAAAAAAGAACATATGGCTGAAAAAAATGACGTAGTTGTAATAAATGACTGCATATGAAACGGTAAATCTCATAAAATAATTTTGTCCAGCTAGCTTGTTCTACACGAAACACTGTACGATGGTGCGATTGTTATGGATGTTGAAAATAATGGCGCCATTGACAACACTTCAATTTTTTCTTCCTCATTCGTTAAAAGAGGCTCACTTTGTTTTAGTAATAATAATGAAATATTGATTGATAAAATATCATTACTATTCGGTAATGTTAAATTAAATTGAATACTTTTAGAGTTTTGGTTTATCGCAAGCGCATTACTATCTAGGTTTTCCCAAAATGGTGCTCCGTAAGTAGTTTTGAAAACAAATAATAATAATAATAATGAGGTATAAAATTTAAAATTCATTGTGATATATCCTTTTGTTTACGTCAATTTAAAATGAGGTTGATATTAGAAAACAATGTATTTATATACTTACTTTTCTTCTTCCTCTTCTTCTTATTCTGACCCTTTTAAAATAAAATCAGTAAAGATAAGATTTCTAATTCTATTTTATTTCATTATAAATTTAAATTACTACCAGATATGTATTTGAACAAAATATAAGCTGATTTCAAAGCACAACGAATTTGTCGTTGGTTGATTTTCACATTACAATCAGTATGAAAATGATATTGACAACGCACAACATCTGGGTGTAAACTATATAATCTAGAGAGATTCATTCCATCACATCCTGTACTCTCCTCTTCAATGTTAAACACCGGCTTTTGGAGGAACTCTGCTATCCATACACTTTTTTGTCGCCCCTTAACATAAACTTTTATGTTCTTTAATGTTGACATCAAATAGATTTTTACAAATTTAAAACTATCGCTTCCATAGGACCATAATATATTATGGTGGTGTAACATTAACCAATTAGCTTGTTGTTGATTTTCCTTACTCAGATCCGAAAATTCAAATAAAGCTTTCATGTGGAAACAATGGAATTCTTCATTGTTGAGGACCACAGCTATTTCCTTTATAATAAATCTATTATCGTATGCTTTAAAGCCTTAAACATCTATATATATATATATATATATATATGCATGTGAATATGTATATATATGCATGTGAGAATTTCATAAAACCGCAAATAAATATGAAGACTAAACATCCAAATTTTTAAAGGGTCCATATTTCTAAAGTATATAAGTGTGGGCGAAATATAAAAATTCTGTTTTATCTACAACTATACTTCACCTGTCTATGCTTAACGTATAAAAAGCCTACCATTACAAAGATATTTCTTTATTAATTTTCATAATGTTTGCGACAGTAGATGTTTAAAGCTTTAAAGCATACGATAATAGATTTATTATAATATATATATTTGTTTAAATGTTGATCAGTTAAGGTTTCTTATCAGCATGTTTAGATTTTTTCTCTTGTACAAACATTCCCTAGCGTAGGTATTTATTCCATTATTTTTTATAAATTTCTTATCATCTAAAAACTTAACGTTACTTTGTTTATTTCTTGTGTATACAATTCATGACATTTTGATCTAAAAATATACATTGAGTCAAAGTACAATTTCTTTTCGAATAAACATCTTCTAAAATCACTTAAACAGTTACACACTTTTTTATTCCCTTAACTTTTTTAGTCTCATTTATATCGTTATAAATTTTAAATGAATAAATTTTTTCTCTTAAACCTATAAACTCTTTTATTAACTTCCCATTACATTCATCTTTCATCATACCCAATCTAATAAAATGGCAAACGATCCCAAATGGAAAATCATAAGTTCAATATTAAGATAGCCTTAAGTTAATTATGAAATTCTCACATGCATATATATACATACATGGACCAGCCTCAGCGTGTGCACACAAACTTACAATCAAACAAACATATGTGGCGGCACGGTCAAACAAATTTTCAATATTCATATTTAAAAAATATAATTTATGTATATACTCTCATTTTTAAGGAGCCCAAATGGAAAATCATGGTTCAATATTAAGATAACGTTTAGTTAATTATGAAATTCTTACATGCATATACACATATATATGGACCAGCATCAGCATGTGCACACAAACCTACAATCACAAAAATATATGTGGCGGCATGGTCACACAAATTTTCAATATTCATATTTAAAAAATATAATTTTTGTATATGTTCTCATTTTTAAGGAGCCCAAATGGAAGATCATGAGTTCTATATTGAGATAACCTTTAGTTAAAAATCTGCCCCTGATCGGGTGCCCGACAGGCCCGTTTTGCAGACGATAAAAAAGGGGGCGGTACTACAAGTGCCCATCGACTCCTTTTTGTAGACGAGAAAAAAAGGGGGTTGGGGGTTGTGGTTGGGGGTTGGGATTGGACGGTACTACAGGTGTCCAACTGCTACTTTTTGTAGGCGAGAAAAAAGAGGTGGTGGGGGGTTGGGGAGCAGTCGCTCGATTAGAAATCTATGGGACTCTTTAAAGCGGCTCGGATGAAGTCTAGGACTCAAGAGAAATATGAGGGACATTTAAAAATTTGCGGCCCTTTAAGAATGTAGGGCTCCCATTTAACGATCCTCTCCTAAACGGCAAAGCTCTGCTAAAAGCAAAAAGCTCTAATATTTTTTTTATACATCGTCCAGAACAGAAACAAAAAGCACTAAACTTAAGAACGTGCGCGCCTAAAAGTAAGCAACGAAATTGTGTTTGCTGTATATATATGTGTTGGTGTATATATACTGTTCCTTTCACCATTTGGTCTAGAACTGGTATTTACATACTACTCCGCCAACGTAGTATAAGGATTGTTAGGTCGGATTGGAGTATTAGACCTGGGTATAGGGCATCATTTAAACTTTTTCCGTTTGTGGTAGCACATGATGCATTAAATACTACTCTATCTTTTGTTGTTGTACTTCCCTCCTTTACGACAGCATGGTGAGGGAGGAAGTAACAGTTGGTTGAGTCTGGCGAAATATTACTGACTTGTTTCATATGCCCTAGGGTTTCCTATTTAAATACAACTGTATTATATCCTGATTGTAGATCGGGGTTTTAGCTAGTCGTGTCTCATTGCGAAAAAAATGAGAACACGCACTTTTCAGAGAGGGACCTAAGCTAAATTCTTTTCTAAAGGGTAAGGAAACCACGTATTTGCCATCATCTTTCCGAACTGTTGTGGATTTGAATAACTCTTCGCAGTACCTACCATCGTTTTTGATGCTCCTTTTCGTTGGAATGGAGGAGTCTAACTACCAAAATTCCGACAGCTGCTTGTCCAACGTGACCTCGTTGAAATATGATACTAAGGTTTTATTTGTAGCAACCGCATCTATCCGGCCTGTCAGAATCCAGCCAAACACCGTTTCCTGTGCTATTAATGTGTTTAGCACATCTTTCCTAATGCCGCCAAACATAATTTGGGGATATATGTCTCCGCCCAGAATTACATCGACTGGCTCATTGACAAATAATCTTTTGTCAGCCACTACTAAGTCAGGGAATGCTCGCCTAGTCATTGCGTTTATTTTGCAAGTTGGAAGATTCCCTGTTAAATGTGGTAAAACCAGCATGATCGTATTGATTTCGATTAATGGGTCTGTTGGTGACCGCAGTTGTATGTTGCACGCTCCTTTTACTTGTGCAGACATTTTATTATTGATGCCCGAAACTTGGGCATGCAGGTGTTTCGATTCCAGATTAATCCTGCGCTTGAGTTTCTCGGTAGTGAATGAACATTCAGATCCCGAGTCTATTAGCGCTCTCGCCGAATAGTCAACACCATTAAAATATATATGAACCTGATCTGTCCCTAGTAATACCCCTTTTCTTGTATTAGCAAAACATGAGTTCACATTATTAATCGGAGCATTTTCTCTTTCATCATTGCGTCGTATTTGAGCTTCTCGTGACATAGATGCTCCGATAGTGTCTGAAGTATATGTTGGTTTTGGCTGATTCGAAATATGAAGTAGCGTATGATGTCTTAAATGACATGTGGCACAGTTCCTTTGACTGGTGCACTTTGTTACCGAATGGCCAACAGAAAGGAAGTTTATACACCCACGGCTGCTCTTAATTTGTTCAAACCGTTTACTAGGCGCTAAACGTAAGAATTTTTCACACTATGAAATTCGATGTGCAGGACTTTTGCATATCACATGTAGGTTTGGCTACACTTGCCTGATAGGACCCTAATTTTTTAGCAGATGTATCTGTTGTCGAACGAGATACTTGTGACTTTGAAGGTTTGGAAAGTGTGTCCCCTCTCAAATCACTCACGGTTTCTAGGGTTTGAAAACGATTGGATAAGAATGTATCCATATCAGCCGGTTTTGATATTTCTGTTTTGTTTTCGATTGTTTGGTCCCAGAGTGCCAGCGTGGTTTCTGGCAATTTTGTTGAACAGAGATACGTTATAATTGCATCCCAGTTGGATATGTCTATATGATGATATTGGAGCGCCGAGATGCAATTATTTATTTCACGCTGCAGTTTCTTGGTGGAGCTACCGCATTACCTCCCAACTGCTTTCAAATTAAACAGAATTTTTAATTGGGCATTTGCTAAAATACGTGTATTTTCGTATCGGTCGCATAGATTTTTCCATGCTGTTTGGAAACCGTCTTTTGTTAAAGGACATTGTCCGACTATTTCTTTGGCCTCACCTTGAGTCTTTTGATTTAAATAATATAATTTTTCTACTGCTTCGTGGTTTTTGTTACGTATATATATAGCAGTGAACATGTCTCTAAATGACGACCAAAAATGGTAATTTCCTTTGAACACGTCCGTATAATATGATAGCAGGCGCACCCTATATTCCCTATATCCTGAGCTTTCTTCTTTCTTTTCAGCTTTCTCAAGTTTTTTCGAGAGTTCAGCCATTGCTGCCTGGCACTTGAGAAGGCTGAAGTATGTAACTTTGTGCTTCTTTTTAATGGCCGACTGCTCTTTTGCCTCGAGTTCTGAGGAGCTCAAGAGTTCTTCATATGTGTGCTTCACCTTCTCCCATAGCGATTTCAACTCCTCCTTTTGGACTAAAAGGGTGTGATTTATATGGTCTGAAGGGGACATATCATTATAGTCATTTTCAAACTCAGTCACTGCCTCTGCTTGGCTTATATAGGTATCCATTATATTAAATGAAAATTTATTAAAATATTAATTAATTAATTTCTTTTGCAGAGAGTATTAAGTGAAAATGAACTGAAAGAATTTGCAATTTCGTGGTGGCAACGGCGCGCACCCACGTAATTGTTAAAAGAATGCCCAATACAGATGTGCTAATAAGTTGTGTAAGCCAATATGTAATGGCTAGTAAAAGTGGTGTTAATAAAGAAAATTGCGAAACATTCGCTATGGAATTTTGTGAGCCTAACCAAGGACTGTATTAAGACTTTTTTATTGATTTATTGGACTTTGTATCACAAAAATTAGATCAGTCAAAACTGATTTGTGCAAGTAAAAAATAAAAAATAGTTCAAGTTAAAAATTGGACAAGAAACAAGCCTATTCGCCACCCAAAACAACAAAAACAATATGTGTGTATGAAACTAAGTGCACTTTGTGCTATAGCAACAAACTAAATTGCAAACGTATTGCCTGTGTAAAATAAGTGCAAGTGATTTTTATGTGAGATAAAATTTTATTTAATTAAATATGCGCGTAAATTAAAATTACAGGTTTCTAAATAAATAACCTTAACAAATCGAATTTTTGTGCTGTGGAATAAAATGAATTTTTTGAGATAAACCCTGCAAAGGTGAAAGCAGAAAAGTGGCGCAAAGCGGTTTTTGAGGTTAAGTTAACCTTTAGAGCAGTGTTGTGCTACCTTGAGCTGTGTCCGGACAATCTTACCGCGGGTGGGGGATTGTTCCAGATAGTCACAAGGCGTGCCGCACAAACTTTAAACAACAGCCTGATGCGTTTCTACTGTTGCACGAAATATTAATTTGCATTTCACACAATCACTTGCACGGTTTTAATCAAAGGAAACACTTTTCTACGCTATATAATTTTTTTTTTTTTTTAATTTTTATTAAAAGTGAAAAGGAAAACCCTACCTAGCACGGATTATTTGTAAACCACGTACTATTTAACAAATTATTGATCCGGAGTAATGGAAAGTTATTTAAATGTTGTTGTTGGATGTTTCCAAGGTATCACTAAAAAAGTGCATCACTTGTTGTATATTGTTGATTGACGTAGTTATTGAACGTTCGCTAATTTTCCTTGTTGGTGGATTGCTTTGTCCTCTATGTAATATGAGAATGTACTATTTCGTGCTTACTGATTTTATCACCACGGTTTTTGAGGGAGTTTAATGCTTCCTTGATTTTATGCCTAGGGAGTTGAGTGGACTGTAGTTATAGGTGACTGGTTCTCTTTGCCGGCGTGGTAAGGACCATGTACAAATGCGTGGTGGCAACAGCGCGCACCCACGTATTTGTTCGAGAATTATTTAGGCGGAATAAAAAGGAAGAAATGAAATAAAAACACCAAAAGTGGTGCGCTTAATTCACTGACAATGCAAAGCTTCTTTATTACAATATTTTGAAGGAAAAACCAACAAGTGTTAAGGAAGATTTCTTTAACAAATGTTGTGAATATAAAAACAAAAATTAGCACTTACGTGACGTGAGATGACACCGTGTACCTTCGCTGGCTCCTGGATTGAAAGAGGACGAGCCCCTTTGCAATATAAAACGACGAACCCGGGGGTTTCCCGGCAACAAAGTTGCTATACCGCGGGCTCACAGCGGTAAAAGTATTGCTGCGAATCCTTTGCAGAGGCGGTTGAAATACAACTCCATTTAAAATGCGTTTATTTCTGATTGTATGTAAATGTGACAATTACAATTAGTTAATGTATTATAATAAATATTAATAAGCTCACCGCAGTTTCCACTTCTGCTTGGGCTCTTTTCTGTCGGTTTTTTATCAAGTTTAAATTTTTCAGCTTCAATGCTAACAGCTGACAGCTTACAGAAGACAAAACTGCGGTGTTGCCGTGTGGCATCAAAGTGATACAAATGGTGGTGTTACCATGTAGTATAACGTTGCAGGGTATTTGAGATCTGTTCATAACATCCCGACCCCGTGAATCCACTATAATTCACTACTAGATATGTCAAGAATTCCCAACTTAGATTCGGGCCTTTGTGTCAATCCTACAGTTGTGCGTACGGTTGCTCGTCTCACTTCACCATCTGCTCCAGTAAATACCTCCTCCACTCGGCCACGGCGCCAGTCCTTTCTAGGCGCGTTCGAGTCGCATATAAAAACTAGGTCGCCCTTCTGTACACTTCTCATGGGATTACACCACTTCGTACGACGAGTAAGAGTTGGAAGGTACTCGGAAACCCATCTTTTCCAGAATCTTTTTCTTAGTTCTCTGGCGATCCTCCATTGCCTACGTATGGCACACAGCTTTACTTCCGTAAAGGTGAATTGTCTGACGAATGGTGTAAGTCGATCTTCCGGTAGAGGTCCCATTATTGGCTGCACCGGCTTTGCATTCCTTATCTTGCACAAGTGACAAGAAGCGATTACGTTTCGGAGAACTCTTCGTAGTCGAGGTATCCAGAACCTTTGACGTATTTGGCATATCATGGCCTCGCTGTTTTGATGCATCATTTTCTCATGTTCGTTGGTGACTATGAGTCTTGTCAATATGTGCCCACTTAGCAAAATTATTGGGCGCTTAATTTCATGAGGTATCCAGCTTCCAGCGTCTATCCGACCACGAACGCGGAGTATTCCATCATCGTCGAGGTACGGAGAGAGCGAAAATAGTTCGCTGCCTCTTGGGGGCACGTCTCCCTTACTTAGTAGATAAATTTCATTGGCGAACGCTACTCGCTGAACTTATCGACAAATCAAACGCTCAGCTGAATTCAACTCTTTCACAGTAAGACCGTATTTTTTCGGATGCGTTGTCTCTCCAGTATTGGGCTTGCATTGATTTATGAAGCGATTGATCCAAGCCATGACTCTCTTGAGCTTCGTAAAAGAGAAAATTTCGCGAAGTCGATTACTGCAGTCGTGTTGATTACCATCATTACTCTTGGTGGAAGTTCTTCTTTATCCTCGGAAGGGTTCAAATCGTGAAATTGCGGCCACTTGTGCTCCTCTTTGGATAGGAAGCTCGGTCCGGTAAGCCACCTGGATGAAGGGCTGAAGTCAGTTTCCGTGTTCAAGCGAGTGCCTTTGTCCGCAACGTTTTCGCTTGTCGGCACCCATCTCCAGTCTGACGGTCTAGTAGAATCCAATATCTCGGCGACTCTGTGTGCTACGAAAGGTTTGTATCGCCGTTGCTCATTATTTACCCATTTTATGACCGTGGATGGGTCACTCCAGAAAACGCACCGTTCAATATGGAAGGTATGGTTTTTGACGATTGTTAACATCAGGCGGGTGCCCAGCACCGCAGCTTGTAACTCTAGTCGAGGGATCGAAAGCTGCTTTAGAGGAGCACTGCGTGATTTGGCTGACACAAGGGAAATGACTCTATCGTTTAGCGTAGTCTGAGTCCTCCAGTACGCAACTGCTGCAAATGCCTCTTCGCTAGCGTCGACGAATATGTGGAGCTGAAGAGTTTGCATGGAGCCTCCCACAAAGTAATGACGTGGAATTCTACATGAGACGACGCTGGACAACTGCTGCCTAAACAAATTCCATATAGCGTTGACGTCGCTTGGGATAGGTTCATCCCAGCCGAGTTTCTTCTTCCAGAGTTGTCGGAACATCCATTTAGCTGTGACAGTGAAGTTGCATAAGAATCCCAGTAGATTAAATATGGACATCGTTATACTTAGTAGTTCTCGTTTTGTTGGAGGACGACGGCCTTCCACGACGGACGCATCGACGCCATGAAATTTTAAGCTATACGTGAATTCATCGCTTGACGGTTGCCACATCATTCCGAGTACCTTTTCTGATCCTAGACCGTCCTTACATTGGATGGGCAACTCATTGTAGCTTCCATCGAAGTATTCAACGACTTCACGGGAGTTAGAAACGAATTTGTGAAGCCCGAAGCCAGCATCTTTATGTATGTTCCTGACCTGTTCCGACACGCGTATTGCTTCGGCACTATTCTGAAAGCTATCGACGAAATCGTCAACAAAATGATAGTCGGTGATGGCCTCGATTGCACGAGCGTCTTTCTCAATATGACTCAAAGCATTGATGTTTTTGACATAGTGGGCGGAACTAGGGGAGCAGGCTGCTCCGAAGATCATCGCTAACATTTCATAGATACCTGGGGTTGTGCCGGACTGTCCTTCCCGCCAGAGGAATCTTTGAGCGCACCTATCTTCGGAACGAATGACGATCTGATGAAACATTTCCTTAATATCTGCGCAGACTCCCACTACGCCTTCCCGAAAATGAAATAACACTGACACCAGCGGTCGACCCTGTTGAGAGCCCTTTAAAAGGCAGGAGTTTAACGAAACTCCATTAACTTCTGCGGCAGCATCGAAGACCAGTCTGATCTTTCCTGGTTTACGGGGATTATACACAGCGAAATGTGGTAGATACCACGTTCTTTGACTCGACTGTGAGGCTTCTTGTGGCGATAGTTTGCGTGCATAATTTTTAGTGACGTAGCTCTGTATTATATTTTTATAAGCCGTAGCGAATTCTGGGTTTTTTCTCAATTTTCGTTCGATGCCAATTAAGCGTTGTAATGCCATGTCGTAGCTTTCCTGCATTTCTATCTGTTCTGATCTCCACAGCAAGCCCGTTTGAAAGCGTTCACCAACTTTCGACGTTGTCTCTTCGAGAATGCGGCGAGCACGTATATCATCAGAGCTCTCGACAAGTGGCAGCGGAGTGGTAGTGGAGAAGTGGCAGTGGAGAAGTACTCCGACACTATCTCCTGTATTTGTGTATCTGCGGTAGGTCTAGCATGCAGACATATTTGACCTCTGCCCGCGGCTTCTACTGGTCCAAATACGACCCAACCCAGTTCAGTATGCGCGGCGTAGGGTGCTTGTTTGTTGGGATTTGTTGAACGCGTGGGCAAACCCAGATGACCATGATCCAGTCCAATCAACACGGTGGGTACAGCGTTCGTTTATGGTTTCATTGGTAGTTTATTTCTGTATCGTGCGACGTCGGGAATGTCGCTCTCGCGTAAGGTCTGGGTGGGCAGCATGAGGTTAGAGATTCCATAAACGTTATGGAGCATGTGACGTCTTCTAATTCCCAGTCCGCTGATCTCGACGTTCGCTACTGCAACCGTTTGCCTGGCGGCCTTTCCGCCAAACCATTGAATGTCCACATCTCGACGATGGACATTGACGCCCAGCTCTTCCATTAGTGAGTTCTCCATTAGCGTTATCGATGACCCCTCGTCCAGTAACGCATATGTGTTGACGCTTTTCCCGGGTCCATGTAATGTCACTGGCAGCACTCTAAACAATATATTGGGATTAGTCGTAGAAGAACAGTTCAGCACTGGGTTATTGGTGGCCTTTTTATCTGATGGCTCGGAGTCGGAGCCGTGATATCTCTTTCGGTCGTGCTTTGCGTTCGACGAGGAGGCTCAGCGCTATGTAGTAGTCGATGATGAGTGCGTTTGCAGTTGTCGATTGAACATACTTGACGATGTCGACATTCCCGCGTTGCGTGACCAACTTTCAAACAACCGAAACATAACCGAAGCTCTTTGGCTTTATTCCACCTCTCCGAAATGGTGGCATCTTTAAAACGTCGGCACTCTGATGCATGCTCGTCTTGGCAAATTGGGCATCTATCTCGTCACTGTTCTCCGTCGTGCTCGTTGGCTGCAGCATGTAACACTGGGCGACGCCTAACGTTCTGTCTTTCAGATTCTATGACTAGTTGAGCGTAGTTGGACACGTCAGTCAACCACATATTGAAACTAACAATCGTGGGATATGGTCTCAGAGTTAAGGGATGGCGGGCCCATTCCAAGCGTTTCGTAAGAGGAAGTTTCGACGTCAGCTCCTCGAGCAATGTCGGATTTGATAAATGTCTTTCGTCGCCCATAGATTGAAGGAACACTACCAGGTTATTTGTAAACGTAGCAAACTGAAGCAATTCTTTCATTGCTCCCTCTGGTATACAGTGAGTTTCCTTTACCTGGCGGAGCTGACTGCGTATTAGCTGTTCCGGTCTACCAAATCTGAAACGAAGGTGTTCAATGACAGCATTGACGTTACTCGGCTGTATCAATAGCGCCTTTACGGCCTCTCGTGCTGCGCCTTTCAAGCTCTTATTCAACCTTTGGTTATTTTCGCAATTCGAGTACCCATATGCAGCGGTAGACTCGTTATATGCAGTATAAAATACAGGCCAGTCTTCAGGTTGTCCGCCGAACTCCGGCAGGTCACGTACTTGCCTGGGAGTTAGCATCATCATGTTATGACCAGGGAACGTCTGAGTTGGTGCGTAATGCGGCGGCGGCACTGTCGTTGGACTGTCCCTCATTCCCGTAAGTTGTTTTTGTAGTTCATTAACTTGTAGTTGTAAGGCGGCGACTGTAGGATTTTCTGGTATATGTGACGGACCATATGGGTTGGGTGGCAGAGCTCCTGTAATGAGCTGCGGTTGTGAGGCGACTGTGTTTCGGCCTATATTCGACGGCGCATAAGATGCGATGTTTGAAGTATTTATCGGAGGAACATTGACGAGGGCCTCTGGCTTGTGGACATATGGCGGCATGTCATACGCCGCTGCGGGCATATACGAATGGGGAGGCAATGCATTTGCAATGAGGGGTGTATAGGTATATGGCAATGGGCTGGTCGTAGGCATCTTGGAATAAGCGTAATAAGGAGGAGCACTTGACCCGATCGGCGTGTACGAATATGTGTACGCTGTCGGTGCTTCTGTGACGGCAGAAATACTTATTGACTGTGTTATTTCAGTTGTAGGTGACACATATTCGTACGGCATATCAGGTACAACTGCTCGACTGTTGTACGTGTATTTGAAAAGGATACATTTGATGTCGCCGTAGTGATGGCGAGTGCGCCTGTACTGTATGGCGAGGCACAGATTATTGACAGAATATTCGTGACGGCTGGTATAGTTGCAGTGGAGGACAAGTTCGATGGCAGTGTGTCGATGGCGATTACTTCGCTTGCAACGGGCGACCAAGTGCAAGGTAGTGACGGATTCGACGGCAAAATGTCGATGGCAGCGGTCACGCTTGTATTTGCCGGAGAGTTGCAAGTGGTTGTTGACAAAAAGGCTGTACTTTGCATATCTATCTGGTTGCTTGCTCCTATCTGGAGCCGTGGGCTACGGCGAACGGGTGTATGATGAATTCTGTACATGTGCGCAGGAGTTCACTGCTAGCGAAAATGCGAAATAAAAATTGTTGCGAATCCTTTGCAGAAGCGGTTGAAATACAACTCCATTTAAAATGCGTTTATTTCTGATTGTATGTAAATGTGACAATTACAATTAGTTAATGTATTATAATAAATATTAATAAACTCACCGCAGTTTCCCCTTCCGCTTGGGCTGTTTTCTGTCGGTTTTTTATCAAGTTTAAATTTTTCAGCTTCAATGCTAAAAGCTGACAGCTTACAGAAGACAAAACTGCGGTGTTGCCGTGTGGCATCAAAGTGATACAAATGGTGGTGTTGCCATGTAGCATAACGTTGCAGGGTATTTGAGATCTTTTCATAACAAGTATAAATACACATATGTACAACCACTCACACATGCCTGTGGGCTAGTGACTGCAAACATGTGTGGGTGGCAGTGAATTCTGTTACGAGGGGGGGGGGGGGGGCAGATATATTTATGTCTGTGACCTAATAAACAAGTAAGGAAGGCTAAGTTCGGATGTAACCGAACATACGTACTCAGCTGAGATCTTTGGCGACAAAATAAAGGAAAATCACCATGTAGGAAAATGAACCTAGGGTAACCCTGGAATGTGTTTGTATGACATGTGTATCAAATGGAAGGTATTAAAGAGTATTTTAAGAGGGAGTGGGCCATAGTTCTATAGGTGGACGCTATTTAGGGATATCGCCATAAAGGTGGACCATGGCTGATTCTAGAATTTGTTTGTACGATATGGGAATCAAATGAAAGGTGTTAATGAGTATTGTAAAAGGGAGTGGTCCTTATTTCTATAGGTGGACGCCTTTTCGAAATATCACCATAAAGGTGGACCAGGGGTGACTCTAGAATGTGTTTGTACGACACGGGTATCAAATGAAAGGTGTTAAGGAGCATTTTAAAAGGGAGTGGGCCTTAGTTCTATAGGTGGACGCTTTTTTGAGATATCACCATAAAGGGGGACCAGGGGTGACTCTAGAATTTGTTTGTACGATATGGGTATAAAATTAAAGGTATTAATGAGGGTTTTAAAAGGGAGTGGCCCTTAGTTGTATATGTGAAGGCATTTTCGAGATATGGACCAAACTGTGGACCAGGGGTTACTCTATAATGTGTTTGTACGGTATGGGTATCAAACTAAATATATTAATGAAGGTTTTAAAAGGCAGGGCGTTGTATATGTGAAGGCGTTTAAGAGATATTGACCAAAATGTGGACCAGGGTAACCCAGAACATTATCTGTCGGGTACCGCTAATGTATTTATATATGTAATACCAAGAAGAGTATTCCAGCCAAGATTCCAAGGGCTTTTGATTTCGCCCTGCAGAACTTTTTCATTATCTTCTACTTAATATGGTAGATGTCACACCCATTTTACAAGATTTTTTCTAAAGTTATATTTCGCGTCAATAAACCAATCCAGTTACCATATTTTATCCTTTTTTTCGTATTTGGTATAGAATTATGGCATTTTTCGTAATTTTCGATATCGAAAAAGCGGTCATAGTCGGATTTCGGTCATTTTTTATACCAAGATAAAGTGAGTTCAGATAACTACGTGAACTACGTTTAGTAAAGATATATAGACTTTTGCTCAAGTATCTTGTTAACGGCCGAGCGGAAGGACAGACGGTCGACTGTGTAAAAAAACTGGGCGTGGCTTCAACCGATTTCGCCACAGAAAAAAGTTATAGATAGAATCTATGCCCCTACAAAATTTCACAAGAATTGGTTAATTTTTGTTCAACTTATGGCATTAAAAGTATTCTAGAAAAATTGAATGAAAAAGGGCGGAGCCACGCCCATTTTAAAAATTTCTATTATTTTTGAAATTTGTTGCACCATATTATTACTGGAATTGAATGTTGACATAATTTACTTATATACTGTAAAAATATTAAATTTTTTGATAAAATTTGACTTAAAAAAAAATTTTTTTTTAATGTGGGCGTGTTCGTCCTCCGATTTTGCACACATATAGTAATAGGAGCAACGTTCCTGCCAAATTTCATCATGATATCTTCAACGACTGCCAAATTACAGCTTGCAAAACTTTTTAATTACCTTCTTTTGAAAGTGTGCGGTGCCACCCCCATTGTCCAAAATTTTACTAATTTTCTATTTTGCGTCATAAGGTCAATCCACCTAGCAAGTTTCATCGCTTTATCCGTCTTTGGTAATGAATTATCACACTTTTTCTGTTTTTCGAAATTTTCGATACCGAAAAAGTGGGCGTGGTTGTAGTCCGATTTCGTTCATTTTAAATAGCGATATGAGATGAGTGCCCAGGAACATACATACCAAAATTCATCAAGATACCTCAAAATTTAATCAAGTTATCGTGTTAACGGGCACACGGACGGACGGACATGGCTAATTTTTTTTTTTTTTTATTAACTTATATTTTATTTGCAATCTATCTTACATGAGACATTCTGCAAAATAGATCTTATAAGATAATGACAGCGGTAGGTTTGCCTTGTACAAATCTACATAGAGAAATATGTATAAAATTTGATATATTTACATACATTCTTCAGTTGAGTTAATTTCAAAATTACTTCAAAGTTGCTCATTTCTAAATTAAAACAAAAAGAGAGAAAAAAAGGGTTTTTAGTTATATTTAACTTAAGGTTTCTAGCTTTTTATTATAGATATTAAAACTTTTTAGTTTAGTTTTGTATATAAGTATACATAGAATATATATATGTATATAAATTTATAAACATCTATATATATATATGTTTGAACATTTATATATATATATTTTTATTCTTAGAGAGATTTCAAATTTAGAAGAATGGCAAGTCTAAGGTATGGCGTCGCTTTAGCCGTATAGTTTCGTTAGTGGTGTCTAATAAACAAATAGCAGTAGGGTTTATGTGGTTAGATAGGCGTGTAAGATATCTAGCACTGTATTTTGATATTTTACACTTTATGAAAGGAATGCCAGATCTTTGTGAATAGCTTCATTAGTGACAAACCATGGCGCATTAACCATTGCTCGTAATGTTTTAGATTGATACCGTTGCAGGATCTCCACATTGGATTTGCTAGCAGTACCCCAAAGCTGTATGCCGTAGGTCCAAATAGGTTTAAGTATAGCTTTGTAGAGCCGTACTTTGTTTTCTAGACTTAGTTGAGATTTGCGACCCAAGAGCCAGTACATCCGTTTTGTTTTTATTTTTAGCTGCTGTTGCTTAGCCTTAATATGGGGTTTCGTAGTTAGGCGTCGATCAAGATGCATTCCTAAGTATTTGACCTTATCACTAGTAGGAATCTGATTATTGTTTAGAAATACAGCAGTACATTGATCTCTTATTAATGTAAAAGTGACATGTATGGATTTTTCTGTGTTAACTTTAATTTTCCATTTTATAAGCCAAGATTCAAAAAGGTCAAGTTGATTTTGAAGAATAGAAGAAGCTTCTACAGGGGACTCACTACAAGCGATAAAAGCGGTATCATCAGCAAAAGTGGCCACTTCTACTTCTTCTGATGTTGGCATATCCGATGTAAATGTAGTATATAGGACGGGACCTAAAACACTACCCTGAGGTACACCAGCATTAATTCCGTGAATTTCTGATGTCGCATCCTGGTGACTTACGTAAAAGTGTCTGTAACTTAAATAGGTCTTGAGTACTAAGTAGAAATGTGCTGGCAAAAGCTTTTTTATTTTAAAAAGAAGTCCCGGGTGCCATACTTTGTCAAAGGCTTGTTGAATATCTAGAAAAGCTGCAGAACAGTATTTTTTCCCCTCAAGTGCATCTGTTATAACATTTGTTATTCTATGGCATTGTTCCGATGTACCATGCTTCACTCTAAATCCAAACTGATGTTCAGGTATGATGTTGTGATCCTCAATTACTGGCAACATTTTTTGCAAAAATATTCTTTTGAATATTTTCGAAAATGTTGCCAGCAGACTAATAGGACGGTAAGAATTGAGACAGCTTTCGGGTTTATTCGGTTTAGGTACCATGATAACAGCAGCACATTTTCATTGAGTTGGGTAGTGGTTTGTATTAAGAATAGCATTGTAAATAATAGTTAGAAATTCGACAGCTTTCTCAGGAAGAGCCTTCACAACTTTGCTATCAATATAGTCGTATCCAGGCGTTTTGCCATTACTTAATTTAAACACTTCTGCTGAGACTTCACTATTTAATATGTTACTGATTGGCAGGTCCATTTGAGATGGACATTCTAGAAAACTTAGTACCTCTTTATCTTCGCTGTTGCTATTCAAAGAATTAGGCTGGAATGTTTGATATAGATGTTTAGCAAAAGCCTCTGCTTTGGTTTCATCACTCCTACACCATACACCATCTAAATCCCTTACGGCGACGTTACGCTTGGTTGGCCGTTTTAGGTACTTTGTAGCTCTCCAGAGACTGTGTTCATCATTTGTAGTGGGTTCAAGGTTTTTAAAGAATGAACTGAAATACTTATTTTTAAAATCAGACAGCTTTAACTTTAGTTGCTTCGTCGCTCTATTCAGAGCTCTCTTTTCTGCAGGATATCTATTTTCCTGCCAGGCTTTTCTTAATGTTCTCTTGGAAGCAATAAGCTGAAATATTTCAGCTGGGAGTTGAAAGTTATCATTAGAAGTAGGTTGATCCTTAGGGCTTCATAGATGTGCAGCCTCATGGCTAAGATTTGTAAAAGATTCTATTGCTACTTCCAGATCAACGCCTGTTTCCACCGATACATTTAAGTCAATATGTTCAGTAATCCACTGTTGGAAGTATTCGATGTTCGTTTTTGGGGTAAGAATCTTATATTTCTCAGAAATGTTATGAACATTGCCATTGCATAGCACAATTAAGGGAGAATGATCGGAACTAAGATCATTACTGCTCTGTATGCTTAGTTTGCTAACGGGTATACCAGTGTATACCACAAAATCAAGAAGATCCGGAATTTTTCTGGGATCACTTTGCCAGTACGTTGGCGTGCCTGTTGAAAAAATGTCATAATATCTTTATATTTCTTAGAAATGTTATGAACATTGCCATTGCATAGCACAATTAAGGGAGAATGATCGGAACTAAGATCATTACTGCTCTGTATGCTTAGTTTGCTAACGGGTATACCAGTGTATACCACAAAATCAAGAAGATCCGGAATTTTTCTGGGATCACTTGGCCAGTACGTTGGCGTACCTGTTGATAAAATGTTATAATATCTTTTAGTGATGCATCTTTGAAGGTCTCTGCCTTTAGGGTTAACGAGCCTAGATCCCCACCATGGGTGATTAGCATTAAAGTCCCCACCTACAAAGAATTTGGAGCCAAAATTTTTAAAGATGTCATCATACTGATCAGTTATTATACTGAATCGTGGTGGAAAGTATACTGATTATATGGGTAAATCGTAAGAATCATATTTAATTTTAACACCGGCCGCTTGTAAATATTCTTCCCTCACTTCTTCCAAAACTTCATAGTTGATGGTTCTGATTAAGATAGCAGAGCCCCCATGAGCTCTGACGTGGGGATGATTTGCGCAAATAAGGTTGTAACCTATAACTTTAAAGTAGGATTTACTAGTGAAATGAGTTTCGGACACTAAGAAAATATCAATATTGTTTGAATTGAGAAACATTTTTACTTTATCTACATGGCTGTTGGGGGCTAAGATACTTGGCTTGGATAACATAAGTGGTTCCAGGCTCTGGATCAGGGACTGTTATCAGTCTTAGACCGGCCATAGTGACGAATATCACGCGTGATTAGTTATCACGTCCTGCACGAGGTGCCCCTGCTTCTACTGATAATGGCGGATCTAGAGAGGACAACTCGATAAAACCCGCACCCCTGAGTCATTGTGCCGACCTCAGGGGAGGGAGGACTCTATAAGAGTCAAGATCGGTACACAACGGTGACGAACTGGATTGTTTAGGGCTTTTGATTATTGACATTAAATTTTGACTTGATAACTTTGGGCTGGTAGGTGCGGTATTCTGCCACCTTAGTAGGTCGGGTGAAACCCTACCGAAATGGCCGGTAGGCTAATGCTGCGCCTGCCCACGTCCCGTTAAAACTGTGGCGGGCCTCAAGGTACGTCCCGGCTCCGTCGCCGTTAAGTTGGTGGTGTAGGTGCGGTTGAAAATGTTCCCGCTTTGCGTCCGGTCTGGCTCTGAACGCATTACTCATAAGGTAATGCGTCAATTCTCGCGTGGCCTCCCTGCGTAGCATAGATAACCAAGAGACCATTGAAGGGCGACTTCACAATCGGCTCCGGATAGCGGCCTTGAGGGGGGACTTTTTAGAATGGACACGACAAACACGAATCCGCCAAGGATGGGGTGCGGAAGAAGAGCGGTTTTGATGGAAATCCGTCAAATCAATCTTCAGCACTCTGTTGCTCTGCCTTGAAAAAGGCGGAGTGGAAATAGTGCTTGTCCAGCAGCCGTGGCTGAGTAGTAACGGCAGTAAGTAAGGACTGGAAAATTCAACACCTTGGTGCATGGGGAGGGAAGTAGGCCTAGATTCTGTGTGCTTGTTAAAAAAAGAGATTAAAGCTTTTATCGTCTCTAATTTCAGCAATGCTGACGTAACCACGGTCTGCCTCGAGCGAGGAAGTAAAGAAATATGGGTGGTCTCAGCGTACATGCCCCACGGGGACGTAGCGGGACCACCACCTGCGATACTGGGCGAAATCACCGCTGAAGCAAGGCGAAGAGGCATTGGCGTGATCATCGGTACCGATGCTAATGCCCATCATAGCATCTGGGGAAGCTCGGATACCAACACTAGAGGTGAGTCTTTATTTACTTTTAATGTAGATGAGGGACTTTGTATATGTAATAGGGGGAATGAACCGACTTTTATTACTGCGGTAAGGGAGGAGCTCCTGTACCTCACCCTGGTTAGTAGAGAACTGGAAAGTTGGATATCTGGCTGGAGTGTTCTCAACGAGCACTCCTTCTCTGATCACCGATATATTCAGTTCTCGGTGAACGAAGAACGTCCCGGTAAAATATCTTTTAGGAACCATAAAAGTACTAACTGGGACTTGTATTGTAGGAAGCTGGCAGAGCTATTGCCTGCGGCGCCTACAGTTAGTTCGGACCTGTCCGAATCTGAGATAGACGTTCTGGTGGAAAACTTCACCTCGGCAAGCAATAGCGTCTTTCAGCTGTCCTGCCCATTGAAAACTTACAGGGGGAAGGGCAAGCCGCCCTGGTGGTCGGACTCTCTTGACGACCTAAGAGCGTCCAGTCGGCGCCTCTTCAACAGAGCCAGGAGGAGTAAATTACCCTAGGACTGGGAGCTCTATAAGGTGAGTCTGGGGATTTATAAATATGAAATAAGGATAGCCAAGCGAGATGCATGGCGAAGCTTCTGCGAAAACGTAGAAGGCTGCAATGAATCCGCGAGGCTTAGAAAAACTCTCTCTAGGAATCCCGCTATTCTGGGGTATTTGAGAGATGATGGTGGGGACTGGCCGATGAGTAGCGAGGAGTCCCTAAGGCTTTGACTGGACAATCATTTTCTCGATGTCCCAGTTGCGCAGGAATCTTCGCCTGCATGGTCGGCGGTCGTTGGCCATGCAGAAATGCCTGCCATTCCAATACGGGAAAGTCAAATAACCTGGGCTATAGGGTCGTTCAAGCCCTATAAGTCTCCGGGCCCGGATGGAATATTCCTGCGCAACTTCAAAAGTCCTTGGGGATTTCCTATCGCTTGTTGGACATCATCTATACTAACTGCCTCAGGCTTAACTATATCCTGAAGTCTTGGCACACGGTTAGGGCTATTTTCATTCCGAAGGCCGGCAGAAGCTCTCATGTATCACCTAAAGATTTCAGGCCAATCAGTCTCTCGTCATTTCTTCTTAAGACGTTTGAGCGGTTGATTGACCTGTACCTGCGAGAAAGGATACCTCGGGGGTTACTGTCGGCTTCACACCATGCTTACTGCAAGGACAGATCGACGGAAACGGCTCTCCATTCGAGTAGTCAAAGAGTATGCTCTAGGTGCCTTTCTAGACATCGAGGGGGCTTTTAACAATGTCTTACCGGGGCAATCGAAAGAGCTCTGGTGGGTTTAGGAGTCGAGGTGGCTCTTGTTGAATTTATTAGCAAACTTCTATGCGGCAGAATTGTCGCAGCGGAGTGGGGAGGGGCCATAATTAACAGAAAGGTGTACAGGGGCACGCCACAGGGGGTGTCCTATCTCCTCTCCTCTGGGTTGTGGTAGTCAACGAGCTTCTTGTGGAGCTGGAAGCCAATGGTTGTCGGGTGGTTGCCTATGCAGATGGCATCGCAATCCTTATCAGAGGCAAATTTCTGGGCACCGTGCACGATGTTCTGCAGGGCTACCTGGATACTGTGGCTAGGTGGGCTGAATCAGGTGGATTGGCGGTCAACCTAGGAAAAATGGAATTTGTTCTTTTTACAAGGAGATATAAGATGTCCGGTTTCAGAACTCCCCCGATTGAAAGGGTACCGTTGGTACTTTCTGATAGGGTTAAATATTTGGGGATTGTTTTGGACAAGAAATTGTCCTGGAGACCCAATGTGGAAGATCGGGCCAGGAAGGCCGCCACTGCCTTGCACTGCTGCAGAGGGGCTATCGGAAAGAGATGTGGACTCTCGCCAAGAGTAGTACCCTGGCTTTATGAGATGGTGGTCAAACCGATTCTGCTATATGGGGTGCTGTTCTGGTGGAAAGCACTGGACACGGCGAGCACCTCCAAAATGTTAGTGTCAGTGCAACGGACGGCGCTGATCGGTATCAGTAGCGCTCTCAGAACAACACCTACCTTAGCACTGAACTTCATGCTGAACATATACCCAGTAGACATTGCGGGAAAGGCGGCCGCGGGAAGGTCGTTGGTCAGGCTTTGTGATATGGGATATGGACTTTCTGACCGCGGACACTCTAGCCTCCTTACCAATCCTGAACAGAACGGACTATTGTATGCCGATAACTGCTCCCTATACAAACTTCACCACAGCCATTCCAACGAGGAGGATAGGGGAAGAGGAATTATCTGGGGCATGGGACCGGTTAACTTGTTCACGGATGGGTTGGATGGAAAGGTTGGTGGGGGGGTCTTTTGTCAAGAGCTAAATTTAAGCCGCAAGTTTAAGTTGGCTGATCACTGCAGTGTATTCCAAGCGGAAGTTGCTGCGATTAAGGATGCGGTGATGGAATGCTATCCAGTGCTAGTACGGTTAGGGAATTTAACATCTAATCTGATAGCCAAGCGGCTATCAAGGCCTTGAGCTCAACTACAGTGCGATCGAGGGTAGTTTTGGAGTGCCTGACCTCGCTTGCGATTGCATCGAATTATTTTACAATTAAGATTATCCGGGTCCTGGGCCACAGTGGTATCCCGGGTAACTGTCAAGCGGATCTCTTAGCCCGCATCGGTACAACCGAACTGGATGAAGATGGTTGTAGGGATTTCGGGATTCCGCTGCCCACCTGTGGATTGCTCCTCCATAGCTGGGCCTCGAGTCCACTCAGCAAACGTTGGGCGGGCACCACGTCTTGCAGGGTAACAAGATCTTTCTGGCCGAAAGTGGATGGCATGAGGTCTGCTGAAATAATTGGGTTCACTAAGGCTCACCTATCAATGGTCATTGGGGTTTTGATAGGGCACTGTCCGATGGGTATCCATGCGGTACGTCTCAATATACTGGAAACTCCATCCTGCTGCAGCTGTATGGAGGATGATGAGGTGGAATCACCAAATCACTTTATGTTTGATTGCCTAGCTTTTGCCAGAACTAGGCGAAAGAACTTCGGTCGCGACTCACTTGGATCTCCCGAAGATTTATCCAAAGTTGAAATCGGTATAATTAGGAGCTTTATCGTTGCTACCCAACGATTCTCTAAGTAGCTAGATCTAAGTCACCGTTATTTTTGGTGTATGTGGTATCACAACGGACCTTCGTGTTGTCCAAGTGAGCTATCCTTATCAGGGAAGCTACCACCTAACCTAACCTAACTTAACATAGCTGTTCAAGCCGTTGGCGTTCCAAATCGCTATTCGCAGGTTTACTTGCATAATTTTTCCAACAACAGAGACATCATTTTAAATAAACTATGAGTAATGTCAAGTTGTTAAGAAAGTAAGTTTTCAATCTTTTCAAGGAGATTATTATTTTGATTGGAATTATTTTGGACACATGCATAAGACATATTTGGGTTGGAATTAACATTTTCTCTTTGTTTAGAGTTATTCAACTGAGGGAAATGTTGATCTGCAAGAGAATAAGTTAAAACATTTTGTCTTTTGTCGGAAAAAGCTGGTTTTTTGGCAAGGCTCTGATACACTTTACATCCCTTATAGTTCGCTGGGTGGTTTTGCAAGCAATTAATGCATTTGGCTGGTGTATCTTTGCTTTTACCATATTCCACTGTTGTGTGATCTAGCCACATTTAGCACATCTATACGGTTTTGTACAATATGATTTAGTATGACCGAAATCTTGGCATCGATGACACTGTACAATATCAGTTACCCTCTTTGGTGGGTGAACCTTTACAATAGCATTACCGAGATATTTTAATTCAAATATATTTTTATTGCTATTGTTTGGTTCTAGGTCAACGAAATGCATACATAAAGGTATGTTTGTGAATTCGTATATTACTTACCTGAAAACCCAACGCTTCTATTTTTTTTTTTATTTCGTCTACTGGAGTAGAGTAATGTAAATTTTTCAAAACAATTCGATACGCACGCTCCTGCTTAATTTGATATGTATGGAAGTTAATTTGTTTTTTCCTTCATATCTGCAATTAGAGCTCTGTACGAATCTATAGATTTGACCATTACTCTAATTTGACTATCTCGTAGGGCTTTATAGCTAAACTCGGAATTTTTTATAACATTTTCGAAATACTTAATCATACCGCTTATATCTGAAAGATTAGGTATAATAATTGGTGGTGGTTTTGGTAGTCTCTGCCATGCTCTGATCTGGTACATTATGACTTTGTTGTTGATATTATTGTTATTGTTGTTTGTGTTACAACTATTGATGGTATAATTGTTGTTTTCAGAAATGTTCTTAGTTTGTTCTAAGTTGATATGGTCGTTTGAATTTGTTCGCTTGCGATCAATAGTTGGAGAGCCAAACTGTCACTTTTTTTTGTCACTGTTTGTCATTCCACTTTATTCTCACCTTCGGTGCTCATTTCAATATTCTCATTAGCAAAATTGGCAGGTAGGCCACTCAAAGTTGTCATGTTGGATGAGTTATATTGTAACAAATCAATTATGTTTGTTGTTTGTGTTCGGTATTGGCTAGTCAGAGTATTTAAGTCATACTCAAAACCTGTCGTCCTCTGCATCGAGTGACCTTGCTTTAAAGGTGGGCGCTGGTCACTCATTCATTCACGTGTTATATATTCGCTGCAGTTATTTAATAACACTTTAATTTGAAATAATACCACTGTAGAGCTTTAATAAATTTATTTTTATGGTTTGTTAATGTTTATTTGGTTTCTGTAGTTGCACCTTTTAATTGTTGTTATCAAAATAACATACTAAATTAGAAATTAACCAAACTGTCACTTTTTGTTTGTCACTGTTTGTCATTCCACTTTATTCTCACCTTCGGTGCTCATTTCAATATTCTCATTAGCAGAATTGGCAGGTAGGCCACTCAAAGTTGTCATGTTGGATGAGTTATATTGTAACAAATCAATTATGTTTGTTGTTTGTGTTCGGTATTGGCTAGTCAGAGTATTTAAGTCATACTCAAAACCTGTCGTCCTCTGCATCGAGTGACCTTGCTTTAAAGGTGGGCGCTGGTCACTCATTCATTCACGTGTTATATATTCGCTGCAGTTATTTAATAACACTTTAATTTGAAATAATAACACTGTAGAGCTTTAATAAATTTATTTTTATGGTTTGTTAATGTTTATTTGGTTTCTGTAGTTGCACCTTTTAATTGTTGTTATCAAAATAACATACTAAATTAGAAATTAACTTAGAGCTTCTAATTCACATGTGCACTTGCTAACTCTCTCACAGCAACTCATGGACATGGCTAAATGAATTTCTTTTTTCGCCCAGATCATTTTGATATATAGAAGTCTATATCTATATCGATTAGTTTATGCCGTTACGGATTACCGTTATGCGAACAAAATATACTCTGTGAGCTCTGCTCAGCTTAGTATAATTAAGGACATTCGTGAACAAAGCCTGCTAATACGTTTTTTCTTTTTCTCGTGACCGATGGGCTTGTTTTAAGAACAGTTTTTCCAAGGACACAGTCCGTATTTTATGACCAGTTTGGTATTGATATGTGAAGCTTCTGTGCTTCCTCTTTTTTGATGATATAATCTGGATATATACTTAAAACATTTCATAACAAGTGCATACATATGTGAATGGAAAGTCGAATTGAACGAAAAATAAGAGATAAGAGAAACTAGAAGATAAAAAATTGTTTTAAAAATTTCAGAGTTCGACGGCGATCGAACTCGCGCCACACGGTCGTAACATCATAACCGCTGGTCCACTACGACTGATTGATACCTTGTGTAAATGTTGTATTTGGCATTTTAAAACCATCCGTTCTCTTTTCAAGAAAATGGTGTCAGGTTATGCACAAGGTTGTTGTTTTAAGAACTGGTTGTTCGTTTTTCAATAACAACAAGTAAGGAAGGCAAAGTTCGGGTGTAACCGAACATTACATACTCAGCAGCCAAATTACAGCTTGCAAAGCTTTTAAATTACTTACTTACTTAATTGGCGCTTAACCGTCTAAACGGTTAAATTACCTTCTTTTAAAAGTGGGCGGTGCCCGCCCATTGTCCAAAATTTTACGAATTTTCTATTCTGCGTCAAAGGCCAACCCACTTAACAAGTTTCATTGCATTATCCGTCTCTGGTAACGAATTATCGGTCTTTTCCGGTTTTTCGAAATTTTCGATACCGAAAAAGTGGGCGTGGTTATAGTCCGATTTCGTTCATTTTAAATAGCGATCTGAGATGAGTGCCCAGGAATTTACATGCCAAAGTATAAAAAAGTAAGAACATTAAAAGCTTGAATTGAGTTTGGTAGTGCTGGATTTTAGAACGGCGTTTTTTTCTGAGTGTATACGTTTCAAGCAGTATTACCAAATAGTATATATTTGTTAAGAGGCGCCACTCGATACTTTTGTTGTTGCCAAAACAACCCTGTCATGTCGAATGTGATTCTCAAAGAAGTTTTGTTTAGTTTTCTTTAACTGCATCCTATATATTTATGCGGTGAAGTGACTTTGCATAATTACGATTTTTAGAAATTGAATTAATTAATTAATTTAATACAATCAATAAAATAAACACAAATACCCCACGAAAATTTATAGAAGGCGTTTTGATAAATACATCTGATAAAAAAAAAACCAACGACTACCTTGAGAAAACATCGAGTAAATTTTCAAAGTATGCGTTCTGAAGGCTCTTATTAATATATACTCTTTGTTATTACAGCAATGCTGTAATAATATAATTAAAATGAACACTGAATGAAACAAGTTAAACAGTGAACCGCTATTTGAGTAGCTTCCCGTAGAGTTAGATTCTTGAAATTAAGAACATATTTCAGAACCCAATGACAATGCAACATGAAAGAAAAATTGTCGCTAAGTGGTCAAAAAGAGCCTTCTAGATTGGATGGGATTTGAGATATTTATGGGTACACTCAGAGAAAAAGTTGTTCTAAAACGAACGAAGCATGTTCAAAATTAAGAACATTCGTTGACAAAGGTCTGATACGTATGTTTTTTCTTGTTACCAATGGGCTTGTTTTAAGAACAGTTTTTCCAAGAACATCCTTCGTATTTTATGACCAGTTTGGTATTTATGTGTGAATCTTCTGTGCTCATTTCAAGCACTATTTGTGCTTGATTTAAGATTTTTCGTTCTCATGCTTTATGAACGATTTGTGGTCGATGTAGCAGTTTTTCGTTCTCAATTCAAGAACGGTTTGTGCTTGATCTTTAGTGGGAGTGGGAAGGTAATTTTATTAATATGTCCCCATATATTTTAATTAATAATAATTCTTTTGTCATTAATAAAAAATGTTAATAACAAATAATAACAAATAGGAATTATCACTAAAATCCAAAAGTTTAAGAAAAAAACGCATAATATTAATCTTTTCATATATTTCTCTAATTGCGAAATTCTTCTTATTTGATGATGTAATCTGCATATATACTTAAAACATTTCATAACAAGTTTGAGAACTACCTATGTATACGTGAATAGAAAATCTAATTGAACGATAAATAAGAGCTAAAAGAAAATAGAAGATAAAAAATTGTTTTAAAGAATTTGACGGTGATCGAAATCGCGCCACACGATCAAAACCGCAACACCATAACCACTAGGCCGCTACGACTGCATCATAGCTTGTTCCAAATGTTGTATTTAACATTGCAGTGCAAACAAACAGTACCATTTTTTTTTCTTTAACTTAATTTAGGAACATTGTACTTAATTTAAGAAAATTGTTCTCCTTATTAGAACATTTGTTCATATTGTCGTTCTCTTTTTTTTTTAGAAAATGGTGTCAGTTCAAGCACAAGGTTGTTGTTTTAAGAACTGATTGTTATTTTTTTAAGAACAAACAAGTAAGGACGGGACTGTCTTCGGCTGTGCCGAAGACTTCATACCTTTCATGAATGGGGCTGAACAATAATCTTATCGCATTCGTAATCTCCGAATAATCGGATGTATAAGATTAGAATTATATAGTGAACAGATCTGCATACCTAAACGATTTCTAAGATAAATATAAAATAAAAAAATAGGTAGGTACTTTGTGTGATGATGAAAAGTTTCAGGCTTTTTGTGGTCTGCGTGTAAAAACTATGACCACGAATCACGTATTTTAACAATATATGACGTAAACGTAACTATTTGATGAAATTTGATGAATTTTGAAGCTTCTAGCCGTAAAAAAGGGGCAAAAAAATACAGTTTATATGGGGTATATAATATATGTACCACCGATCTCTATGATTTTTTCAGACAACAATATATGCTATATACGTAAGCATTTGGTGAAATTTGAATCTTCTAGCTGTTAAAATAAGAGGCAGAAATTTCGCAAAGTTTCTTATCTGAACAATCGGTTGTATCAGATATATACTATATATACCACCGATCTCAATGATTTTTTCAGACAACAATATATACTATACACGTAAGCATTTGGTGAAATTTGAAGCTTCTAGCTGTTAAAATGGGGAAGAAATTGCGCAAAGTTTCTTATCTGAACAATCGGTTGTATGAGATTATATATAACACCGGGCCCTATGATTTTTTCAGACAACAATATATGCTATACACGTAAACATTTGGTGAAATTTGAACATAACTAAATGATTTTTAAGATAAATATAAAATAAAAAATAGGTAGGTACTTTGTGTGAGGATGCAAAGCTTCACGGTTTTTGTGGTCTGAATGTAAAAACTGTGACTACGAATCACTTATTTCAAAAATATATGACGTAAACGTATCTATTTGATGAAATTTTATGAATTTTGAAGCTGCTATCCGTAAAAAAGAGGCAAAAATGACAGTTTATATGGTATATAATATGTATACCACCGATCTCTATGATTTTTTCAGACAAAAATATATGCTATATACGTAAGCATTTGTTGTAATTTGAAGCTTCTAGCTGTTAAAATGGGACAGAAATTGCGCAAAGTTTCTTATCTGAACAATCGGTTGTATGAGATATATACTATATATACCACCGATCTCAATGATTTTTTCAGACACCAATATATACTATACACGTAAGTATTTGGTGAAATTTGAAGCTTCTAGCTGTTAAAATGGGGAAGAAATTGCGCAAAGTTTCTTATCTGAACAATCGGTTGTATGAGATATATACTATATATACCACCGATCTCAATGATTTTTTCAGACATCAATATATGCTATACACGTAAGCATTTGGTGAAAATTGAAGCTTCTAGCTGTTAAAATGGGGCCGAAAGCGCAAAAAAAAATATATATATACTATACATATATACTATATATACCATCATATATATATTATATATATCACCGATCTCTATGATTTTTTGACACAACAATATATACTATATACGTAAGCAATCGGTGAAATTTGAAGCTTATAGCTGTTAAAATGGGGTAGAAATTGCGAAAAGTTTCTTATCTGAACAATCTGTTGTATGAGATATATACTATATATACAACCGATCTCTATGATTTTTTCAGACAACAATATTTGCCATATACGTAATCATTCGGTGAAATTTGAAGCTTATAGCTGTTAAAATGGGGCTAAAATTGCGAATATATATATATATACTATATATTCCACCATATATATACTATATATACCACCGATCTGTACGATTTTTTCAGACAACAATATATGCTATATACGTAAGCATTCGTTGAAATTTGAAGCCGCTAGCTCTTAAAATAGGGCGGCCATTACGAATGGTTTCTTATCTGAACAATCGGTTGTGGGGGATATATACTATATATACGACCGATCTCATCAATTTTTTCAGGCAACAATATGTGCAATATACGAAATTATATGGTGAAGTTTGAAGCTTCAGTCTGTTAAATTGAGTAAGATATTACAAAAATCCTCTTTATCTGAAAAATCGGTTGTATGGAGGATAAATGCTATAGTGGTCCGATCCGGCCGGTTCCGACAAATGTCCAATCGGACACCCAAATACACCCGCTCGCCAAATTTTATCAAGACATCTCAAAAATTGAGGGACTAGTTTGCATACAAACAGACAGACGGACAGACGGACATGGCTAAATCAACTCAGCTCTTCAACCTGATTATTTCGGTATACTTAATGGTGGGTCTATCTATTTTCCTTTAGGGACTTACAATTTTCGGTTTCGTGACGAAATTAATATACCATTTCATTTTCATGAAAGATATAAAAAGTAAGGTCATGAAAACCTTGAATTGAGTCCGGTGGTGCTTAATTTTAGAACGTCGTTTTTCTCTAAGTGAATTAAAAAGTCCATTTAGAATTTGAGAATCTTGCGATCGATTTATAAGCAACTATTTATTGAGCTAGAGACATGAAACCTTAGGCATAGTTCAGGTCATTTTGACATTGCAACAAAAGGACAAAAAGAAGATACAAAAAATTTAAAATTTCAACATTATTATGTCTTTATTTAAAGATACATTTTTCATGTATCCTATCCTCTTTTTATTTCACTTCATTTTTTTAGTTTGTACATATATGCACATAAACTGGGTTATTGCATTCATACCATAGGGGCCACAATGTATAGATGGTTCCAAAAGGCTTGGATTTAATGCTGGCGGAATAAGATATCCCTTATCCAATTCCTAAAATAAGCTATTTGGGCATTATCCAATTTTTTAACTGTTTCTTACAGCTTTTTGTCTAAATTTTCCAGTGGTATATTAGTTTAGGTACCTAAAATTTAGGCGATCTCGCACCTTGTCTTAGTTCGGAAAAGTGCACGAATTTGATTATTTTTTAACGCACTTTGAGAAATATTTCCATACTAAGTCTAAGTGGTTGGATACAGCAAAAAAAATGTTTCACTAAACCGTAGAGATTTAAAGCCGAGCTTCACTTCCAATTTACGTCATGCTCCTTCATCTGCAAGCAAGACCGATGAATTTACCACCACACCCACGGCGGCCGCAACTTCATCGAAATAGCTGATGCAAAATCCATGCTTAGGTTGAGCTGACATGGAAAGACCCCACATATATGTACATTAACCTGGGTCGATTTTTATAGGCGAAAGTTAACCGATATCGCGCCATCGATTTTTCGATAGGATTTGGGCTCAGGAAAAAAAGTTCCACTACGCATACCCAAAAAAATAATAATTTTCGAGCCTGAGAAACTTTTTTGTTTTTTTGGTTTTGATATGAAATTTTTTTGGTAGGTCATGACAAAAAACTTCAAAAAAAAAAAAAAATTCGTAGGCTCGAAAATTATTATTTTGGGTATGCGTAGTGGAACTTTTTTTCCTGAGCCCAAATCCTATCGAAAAATCGATGGCGCGATATCAGTTAATAAATCGACCCAGTCTAATGAACATATATACGTCTGTCCGAAAAAATATGCTAACGATGATATGATGACTTCATTCCTGATATTTGTTTGTTGATCAAGCTAATTGTTTTCAATCTGGAAAAATGCAATCAAGCAGACGGGGTAGCAATATTTTGAGGAGAAGTTTCATTCAAATCCGAACTGACATTTTGATTCGCTTGTTCTGCCAAATGGAAGAGTTTCCGATGAATGCGCACACCTATCTATATTATTAAGTACATAATATTTAATAATGCAAAAAGGCAGTTATGAACCCTTTCTGTAATATAATGCGCTAATGTTGCAATTAATTAAATAAGCAAATTCCTTCGCATACTATGTTTATATATTAGTGTGGTTAAAAAAAATACGAATCAAAGCTTCAGATACGAAGACAAACATTAACTGATAATGACCATGGCGAACGATTAAAGGACAATAATTTGAGGTCATGTACCTGGAATTCCAGTTCTCTAAATGGAACTGTTGCAGATGACCGGCTGGTTGATGTCCTCGTCAAAGTAAAATCCGACATCACCACCATCCAAGGAATGCGTTGGATGAAGCAAGGAAGAAAACAGATTAAAAATTGTGGCATCTACCTGAGTGTGTTACGCCAGCCTTTATGCTGCAAATACTCCGGCAACAGTCTTTTTTGAAAATATATCGCAACCGGGTATACAATCGTGTTGCGCAGCATTAGTGAAGGTGTATCTACATGTACACACGGTGTGACAGTGCGTGTGGATACAAAGGAAACCAGGTGCATCTGTGTGCATGTAAATTCATAAGAAAGTTGTAGGGAAATGCCGTTTGAACGCGAACTCAGGGCACGATCATTATTTAAATATAATCAAAAATTCACAGAGATAGTACTTGAAGTATGCAGTCGTGAGTCTAAGCATCGTCTAAATTAAAATCAAAAAAAGTGGGCGCTATTTGTGAAACAAAAAAAATTAAAAAAGTGTAATGACACCCTAAGTTCAATCAAAAGAATCTCACCACATGAAAACCAATCAGCTGATGTTCATTCTTATAACATGCCTATCGGCAATAATGCGACCCTGCACGCAAAAATGCAGATACACACAAATTATACTTTTTGATTTCCTTTTTTACTTTTGACTTGAGCAGCTATAAATTTGTGAAATTTTAAAGTTCAGTGTTTTATGTAAAACAAAACCTGTTTATAACTTAAATTAAAATAAAATAAAAGCAATATCCATTGCTACAATTTTCGAACAATAAAGCTCTAATGTGACATAATATATAGTCAAACGTTTTTCATTGTGTTGCTGCCGGATTGAAACATCCATAAAAATTTTAACAAGCGATTTTGCAGACGGTACTTTGAGGAATTTTGTAATTACAATATGTAAATTATTTTAGATATTATTTCGGCATTATTTTTTGCATATAATTATAATTGCCATGGTAGAGTGTTTCAATTTAGTGCGTTTTAACTTATATTATATAATTCTCATTCCAATTTCCTTACCCTTTCGAACACGAGTTCCTTACAAATTCCTTATTAAGTCCTTGCAAGTTCCAAAAGTTTCTAAGTTTTTGCATTTGCATTGCATTGCTTTGCATTGTATTGCATTTATTTCAATATATATCAGTACAATAAGATTCTTAAATCTTTTATAGCACAACAGCATTCATAAACAAATTCACATTAAAATAAAGCTTGCGATTTATAAAAATTAAAAAGTAAGAGTTAGAGTTAAAATAATGAATAGTAATAAAATAAAATTTTAAACTACAAGTGAGGGTTTCAACAAAAAGAGATATCTGGCCATTCTTCTATGTTCCTAGAGCAAGGCTACTGAAATATGCATAAAGCGTGTGTTTAAAGTTGCTTTTGTTTAACTTATTCCTTATACTTGACGGAATACTGTTGACGAAAAAAAAAATGCTGATGTTACCGAGTTAAATTCTGGTAAAATTAAGTCACTTAGACGAGCTGACCTAAAAAAAACTAATTTTGTATGCAAATAGTTCGGCGTGGCCGACATCATGAGTTTAAATAAAAAGATGCAGTTCCTTGCCTTCAAATAATCTAAGATGCCACAACCAAGGAGACGGTGTCTCCAGGGGGAAATATGATCGAACCTGTGCACACTGTATATATAACCCGGAGTGAGAATCCAGCTTATTATATATCAGCTCAGAAGACGTTATTATAGGCAAAAGGAGTTGCAAAGCAAGTTGACGCCTTGTGCTAGTAGGGGTATATAGACAAGACTGCCGCAGATTGTGTAGGGTTAGATACACCTTGCTGACAACCGAATTTATATGGAATTTGTACGAAAGCTTACGATTTATTATAAATCCTAGGTTCTTGATTTTATCAACAACTTGGAGGTTCACATTATTCATATGTAGTCGTATGTCAAGTGACCCAAGATTTTTGCTGATAGGTAGTACAAAGGACTTATCACAGTTTAGTAACAAACCATTTTCAGTCACCCAATTGTATATCATTGACTAGTTATCATTGATGTGACAGCAAAGATGGTCAACTTGCTTGAACGAGACAGATAAATAGAGTTGGATATCATCCGCATACGCATGAAGTCTCACATATTGACACACTCCAAAAATATCATTAAGAAAGAGGCTGAAAATCAGAGGGCCAAGAATGGATCCATGCGGTACTCCCTTAGTCAGCTCTTTCAGTTGTGACATCTCAGAACCAATTCTAACACGCTGGTATCTAAATGTTAGGTAGCTATTCATTAAGCTCAGAGCATTATTACTAAACCCAAAGTAAAATTTCAGCTTGTTGGATAAGAGCGTATGATTGACCGAATCAAATGCCTTGGAGAAATCAAGCAGACATAACAACGTTAAATGATTATCGTCAAAAGAGTTCTCAGATCATCCAAGATCTTAAGCAATGCAGTTGCACAGCTATGATTTTTTCTAAAGCCTGACTGGAAGGGGGAAAGTAGATTATGCTCATTAATATGTCTAGAAATCTGATCATGCATTATTGTTTCAAAAACCTTCGAAAGGGCTGGCAGGACACTAATCGGATGAAAATCAAACGTAGAGCTAGCACCACTTTCTTTAGCTACAAGTAAAACAGTTGCCACTTTCCACAGACTAGATAAGAAAGATGGCATAATTGATGATGTGGGTAAGGGTTCCAACAATACATGGTAAAACCAGCTTAATGAACCTGATCGGCAGCCCATCCTCGCCTACGCCATTGGAGTGTGTTTTGACTACACACCCTCCCACATCATATTCAGAGACAGAAGAATCCAGCATAAGCTCCAGTAAATAATAAAATGGTAGTTTCGTTTACGTTGTGGAAATCACGATAGGTAAAGGACCGGCTTAGATGACTACGATCTCTGTTTATATCTAAGCAGCAAAAAATTAGATGATGGTCAGTTATAAAGGATATTTGATCAAACTTGATAACACTGGACAAATCACAAACAATATAATAGTCGAGAGGACTAGGAGAGCAGTTCATAGCGTATCTTGCCGACACAGCCGTATTGACAAGGGAGAGTCCCATGCTAGCAACGGCATCAAGAAAATTAATAATATAGCTATCACGTACAATATTATTGACATTAAAATCTCCATATATAATAATATTGCCATATTCACCTAGGAACGAGGACACAACATCAAAAAACGGGTTCAAATTAATGTATTTATGGGGGTTATATACACAAGACACAAGGGTTTTAAAGTTTTCTCCTGATATTTCAGCAAAAAGGTACTCAGTGGCGCAATATATTGCAACCCCTCCACCTCTTCTTTCAGACCGATCATAACGTAACAAGCTATAGTTGTTTATACTAGTTAGGACCTCACTTAGCCTAGCATCAAACCAAGTTTCTGGCACACAAATAATATCTATCAGTGAGTTCTCAATACAGATCTAGCATAATCTAATTTTTCCCCATTCAGGCTATGAGCGTTAAAATGCACAATATTTAAACCACTTTGTTGACTGCATAAAACATTACGCTTAGCAAGACCAAATTCGTGAGCACTACTGTACCTATCGTTTAGTACCATGGGAGAAGTAAACAAAAGCAACCAATACTGCAAATAATGTTTTAAAGGCACTAAAGAGAAGGGCCAACTTTACATCCATAGGAGAAATTAAAATAAAGGAGACTTTACGTAAAATGAATAACATACAAGTAAAGGACTAAAGGTCTTTGAACAATAAAAAAAATTAGAGGGCCAACTTGCCCTGCAATTAAACACAGAAAAGTAGATTTACAGTAATTTATTGAAATAGAAGAAGCGGGTTAGTAGTCCACGATGCAACTGCCACTTTGATGCGCGCTGCTTCCTTTTATAGACTTGTTGCTCTGCTGCCTTGGGGTGCGCAGTATTTGGTACGCTGGCTTAGGCCCTAGCTTCTCACGGTTGACATGCACTGAGGGCATGGTCAAGTATTTCACAATCGTGTGAAACATAATTTGCTGACGCTACTGTCTGGCCCTATTGGTATGATTCTTATTGCGTAACAATTAGTACGTGGTACTAATCATGAACTTGGTTTCCCACAGGTGTATATGGTGAAATATCATTGGTCTTGAATTAGGGTGTTGGGTTGCAAAATGGTATGACTGCAGGTTTGCTGATACAGCGGCACGTGTACAGGTAGAGTGTGCGAATGGAATGTGTTGGGTGCCGCAGCGTGTTAACTCCTCCCCCTTTAAATATCTGCGTCCCGCAGATTAGATGGCGAAGGGGGTTTCTCGATCCTTCGACTAAGTCGGTTCTCGATTTTTATTTCGGGTAAGTGTGAGTTTCCTCCAGATATACCAAATTAGTATCATAATTAGTAGTAGTCCTGATCCCTCGGATAGCATGAACCAATTCGTCTCAGACTTAAGGAGTTTCAATATTTTCAAGTTGTCTATTGCCATTCCATGTATCAGATCAAGGTTTAAAGCCATGGTGTGGTTCGTGACACTAGTTAGGATTGGTAGGATCACCTGAACTCCTGAGGTGGTAATGCTCGAATATGTCTGGTTGTTGATCACTACTCTCATTGTCTACCTGTAGAATATAGGATCCGTTAAGATTAGCAGTGGTTTTACCTGAACTTATGGTGCCAACGAAATTGTCCAGGAAAAGTGTATCCACTTTGATTATTTCGATGGTGGACGCGTTGCTTGTTAAGTAAGGGCAACTTGTTTCTCCGTCCTTGAGGAGGCGCGCCAAACAACCGGCCTCGGGTAACAATTCCAAGGATTTCCTTTCGCACACCATTGCAGAGACTAGGTGCAAATGATCTCCCTTTATGCCATACGTCTCCCGATTGCTTGTAAGGATAGTTTTGTAGACCAATTCTATCCGATGGCCCCTCCGAATATTAGCTCGTGTGATAAGATGGTTTAATCTTTCTTCTGTGAGTTTAGGCAGAGATAAAACGTACGGCAATAGCGTGTTGTTAGTGTAGACCGAGGGTTTACTATACTCGATGGCTTCGATGGCATTACTGTATGGAAGGATGTCGATCCCGCGAACAAGCTGGTTAACTTCTTCCTTGCTTAAAAGATTGCAGTTGACGATGCCAGCCTTGGCCATTTGACAGGCGCGTATCAGCTCGTTAATATCTTACTTCATAATGGTTATTTTGCTTTGGATATCCTGTTCGAGCCTTTCCCTGGTTCTTCGCTCAACGACGTCATTTGTGATCGTCACAATACGGTTTAGCTTCTGCAATAATTCGTTAGTTTTCTTGAAGATTGCGTTATTTACCTTGTATTGTCTTTTATTATTTTAATTAAGGGAGTTCTCGTTGCTGAGGACCTTATCCCAGTCGGTGGCATCTGGTGTTCCAGCTACCCATTTCCAGGCAGACCCTATCCAATTAATGGATAGCTTCGATCTCGCAAAGTTGTGCCCTCTTAGCTCGTTTAAGTGCATGTGAATTCTATTTAGTTGGAACAGTAGTACCTCCGTTGTTGTTGTTGATTCATTGAGGTTGAATAATGAACGCTCCAGTTGAGCCGTTGCCAAGTCATAGCGCTCCAGATCTATTATGTGAATGAGCTTAAAGTGTCCATCGATGATCCAACCGTACCCTTCTCGTATAGAAGCCAATGGGTAGTCTATTTTAAATATATCATAAGAGTACGCGGTTGCGCAGAGGCAGATGCTATGAATTATAGTAATGTTAGTAAAAATTGTATCATCTTAGTGTCTATTTTGCTAAGCTAGTCTATGAAATTTCAAACAGTCATTCATTCATACAATAAATTTCTTAAGAATATTCTAGGAACTTATCCTAACTCGAGTTGCATAGTGGAAGGTGAATTAGTAAAAGCTGGTGAAGTCTATTATGTTAAGAAGGTTTTTCTATTTCCATTAGCTGGGAACCCAGTAGTGAAGTAGTTGGTTATATTAGTTGCAATTTTCTAATTCGACTAATGTTATTGGTTATGGAAAAATGTAGAATAGTTAATTTGTTAGTAAATTTCATGCAAAAGAATTTTTTTCTTTTTCTTTCTTTTTTTTTTTTTTTTTTGAGAGAATCTCCATTCGCCTTTTTTTTCTTTATTTTTTTTTTCTTTTAGCGTTTCTCTTCACACGCATGTGTGCCGCCTTTTTCGCAGCTTATACTTGCATCTATTTTGCAATTTATATTTTGTGACGCATATGTGTTCATTTGCATTGGAATATATGTGTTAACTTAACTATGGAAGGTCCGCGTTGATCCCTTTTTTCGTAAGCGTTTATAATTGCAAACGACTTACTCATGGCACGGATGACTTCACGCAAGTAAGCAAAAGATCATTTTGTGGGAATGAGGTTCGATCTATCGATGTTTGGTAAAGAAATAAAATATCTGCGGTAACCGTGATGCGGATGCTCATGGCATCGATATTCTTGACCTACCCTAAATATCAACTGATTCCTAAAGACGTTTACCTCTACATGCGGTACCAGATCGGAATTATCTTCTTCAGCGGAGTGCATCGTCGCTTCCGATGCAGCATTTTCATCATTGTTTCCAATTTTGCTTCCTGGCGGTTGAGCCACCACAGAATCCGTTAAAGCGTTTACTTCGGTCTTTAGACGTGAAAGAGCATCGGCAACCACATTAGCCTTCCCTGTCTCATAAATTATTTCGCAATTATACTCCACGATTCGTGCCTTCCACCTTTTTAATTTCGCATTATAATAACGGCAGCGTAAGGAGCAGGTTAAAGGTTGATGATCGCTATATATCCTTATCTTTTTGGCACCGTACAAATACGATCTCAAATTGTGTACTGCACATACAATAGCCAACATCTCCCTTTCGTTGGTGGCGTATTTTTCTTCAGTCTGGTTTAGGGAACGAGAAATATATGCAATTGGTTTATCCGTACCTATATCCCCCTGTGATAGAACTGCACCAATTGCCGAAATCAGGAAATGACAGAACATCGGCGGAGTTCAGCACACGCTTCAGGTCAGTAAAAGCTTGCAAAGCAGCGCTGTCAAGTTGTATTGCTACCTTCCTCGATGCACTGGCCTTTATTTGTGCATTCTGCCCACGCGTTAGGTTTGTTAATGGCTTGCTATTTTGGCATAGTCCCGAATGGACTTCCGATAGTAGGAGGTCATTCCCAAAAAACTTTTTAGATCCTTCAAATTGCATGGTGGCAAAATTGAGTTCATGGCCTCCACCTTTTTTGGATCGGGACGAGCTCCTTCGGGAGTGATGATGTACCTTAAAAATTCAACCTCAGTCTGCAGGAAATGTGTTTTTTATAAATTCACTTTAAGATTGGATCGTAGCAATTGAGAAAATACCATTTCGACATTCTTCAAATGATCATCAACATCCAAACACAATAATATCGTCTATGTAAACATAGCAGATTTTGCCGATATATTGTTTCAATACGTCGTCGATCATGCGTTGAAAAATGGCCGGTGCGTTTTTAAGGCCGAAAGGTAATCTCAAAAACTCATGCTTTTCGTTCATCGTTGAGAAAGCTGTTTTTGGTATGTCGGATTCCTTCATAGGGATTTGATGGAACCCAGAAGTCAAATCAATGGTTGTGAAGTAGCGAGAGTTGCCAAGACTACACAAGGTGGCGTTTATATCCAGAATAGGGTAGGTGTCAGGGATCATGACAGCGTTAAGCCTTTTGTAATCTATCCCCATTCTTCGAGAGAACCCCATTCAATCCGCGGATGAACACATCCAGCGCGCGGTTCCTGTACGTGTCTATAAGTACCCGCACTGTCTCGGGAGATCTCAGTTTTAAGTTTATTAATTATTAGAGCAAATTGGTGATTCACGGCTCCGAAGAAGTCATCGAGCCGTGAATCCTTTTGAGAGAGTTAGTGGAGTTGGTACTCCAAGGTGCAGATGTCACGTTTGTCCGCATAATGGAGTGATAGACATTATTTCATAGCGGCCCAGTCAGTGTCAAAAATACTATAGGATACGAGCGCAGTATCGGCGGGCCTTCGTATCTTTTGGCGAACGTGTTGTAAAATTGCCCGATAGATGGGCCTATTCTTCACTGGCTCGAAGTCCTTAAGGATGCCTTCGACAGCGTGCACCCACGACATAAATATCGTTGGATTACCATTGAAAATTTGTAACTCTTTTACGGAGTCCGGAAGCTTCGAGATATCCTTCTACCGTTTCTCGCGCCGGGGTAGCAGATTCTGCTTTGGAGTGTGTCCAAGCACGATACACGCCTCTCCAGACCATTTATTTGGTCCATAAGTGCACTCAAAGCACCTGTAAAATTTGTAATTGTAACCTGGAGTGAATCCATCCCGGAAGACGAAAGAGAAGAAATATGGAAACAACAAGAAGTATTACTTACGTAACCAGGATTAGCATTTAATTGTTCACTCTAATTTATAGCCTTTATTTAGCTAATATTTTTCTTTCACTTATTGGCTAATAATTTTTTTTTTAATATAGCTTTAATTTAGCTAATTTTTTCACTTGATTATCCTTCACTCCAATTCACTTCACTACTGGTCCCTGCTCGGGCGCCAGTAAAGGACTGAAGGTCCTTGAACAATAAAAAAAATAAAGGGTCAACTTGCACTGCAATGAAATACAGAAAAGTTAGATTTACAGTAATTTATTGAAATAGAACAAGCGGGTTAGTAGTCCACGAAGCAACTGCCACTTTGATGCGCGCTGCTTCCTTTTATAGACTTGTTGCTCCCCTGCCTTGGGGTGCGCAGTATTTGGCACGCTGGCTTAGGCCCTAGCTTCTCACGGTTGACATGCACTGAAGGGATGTGCAAGTATTTCACAATCGTGTGAAACATAATTTGCTGACGCTACTGTCTGGCCCTGTTGGTATGATTCTTATTGATGTGCAAGTACTTCACAATCGTGTGAAACATAATTTGCTGACGCTACTGTCTGGCCCTATTGGTATGATTCTTATTGCGTAACCATTAGTACGTGGTACTAATCATGAACTTGGTTTCCCACAGGTGTATATGGTGACATATCATTGGCCGTGAATTAGGGTGTTGGGTTGCAAAATGGTATGACTGCAGTTATGCTGATACAGCGGCACGTATACAGGTAGAGTGTGGGAATGGAATGTGTTGGGTGCCGCAGCATGTTAACTTACATAACAACATAAATATAATCAAATGTACAATGTCAGCGAAATCGCACCAAGTCATCTTCACACCAAATCTTCACAGGGGGAGAACCAATTTCATATCGCACATAAACAACTTCACTAAGAGTAAATACTTCCCATACCTTGCCATCTCGCCTTAGTTTGGTGGCCTCTTGCAGCAATTTACGATTAAACTTAGAGAGGTTCTCATATAAAATTAAATTTCCGTCAAATCCAACGGAACTAAGCGGAATGGTCGAGTTGTTGTTCCTACGGAAGGCAGAGGAATGATAATTGCATTATTAGGCTGACCAGAAGAATTTTTTGTGCGGAAAATTTCACTTATTTTGGCATCATAAAATCAATTGACAGGCAAATCTGTTTAAAAATACGTTTTAAATTTTCCCCCTCCACAAACGGTACCCCGAACGCAACAGCATCAGCTGGAAGCACAGAATTACTTTTTGAAGACAGCGTGTTTTCAACAAGCCTCCACCGCTCTGCAATCTAACCATCACGTTTTTTAGCTTCATCTTCAAGCACTCTAATCTTCATCGCGGACTCGTCAATTTTGCACACACACACAGAAATTTCTTTGTCAATCCGCTTCACCAGCTGCTTCTCTAATTCAGTTAGCTTAGAAGAGAGATTACCGAAGAGGGTGTTAAGCTGCTCTGTCACAGCTGCAATTTTCCCTTTTAATTCTTTAACAGCGGCCAAGACTGCACTGCTTTCATCAAATTTAGCGAATTTCGCGAATGATGACTCTCTATTGGCGCGACCCTTAAGAGTGGGTTGACCGGTAGCAGACATTTCAACAGAAAAAACGTGTGTTTGTATTTTTGAATGTTCCGAAGTATTTAGAGCGCAGATAAAAAGAATTGATAAATTGATTAAATTATAAATTATACACCAAGTTCTTCGTTATGCTTGCAAACAGGTAAGAAGAGAAATAATAATATGTCTTCAGTTGCGCTGTAAGCAATTTGTGTTGTATAAAAATAAGTTAAACAGGGAAAAAACAATCGATATTCGGAGCGAATAAAAACACGTCTCTCCAATGAGATTGTAGCACTTGTCTTGGTATGTAGAAAAGTCATTTATTTGATATCCGTCCTGAAATTCATTAGGCCATAAATTAATCAAATTTAAAAATTTCGACTTCATATTCTCTGTAATTAATAAATAATTTTCGAGATATCGCCATAAAGGTGGACCAGGGGTGACTTTAGAATATGTTTGTACGATATGGGTATCAAATGAAAGGTGTTAATGAGTATTTTAAAAGGGCGTGGGGCTTAGTTCTATAGGTGGACGCCTTTTCGAGATATCGCCATAAAGGTGGACCAGGGGTGACCCTAGAATTTGCTTGTACAATACGGGCATCAAATGAAAGGTGTTAATGAGTATTTTTAAAAGGGAGTGGGCCTTCGTTCTATAGGTGTTCGCCTTTTCGAGATATCGCTATAAAGGTGGACCAGGGGTGACTTTAGAATATGTTTGTACGATATGGGTATCAAATGAAAGGTGTTAATGAGTATTTTAAAAGGGAGTAATCCTTAGTTCCATAGGTGGACGCCGTTTCGAGATATCGCCATAAGGGTGGACCAGGGGTGACCCTAGAATTTGTTTGTACAATACGGGCATCAAATGAAAGGTGTTAATGAGTATTTTTAAAAGGGAGTGGGCCTTCGTTCTATAGGTGTTTGCCTTTTCGAGATATCGCCATAAAGGTGGACCAGGGGTGACTTTAGAATATGTTTGTACGATATGGGTATCAAATGAAAGGTGTTAATGAGTATTTTAAAAGGGCGTGGGGCTTAGTTCTATAGGTGGACGCCTTTTCGAGATATCGCCATAAAGGTGGACCAGGGATGACTCTAGAATTCTTTTGTGCAATATGGGTATCAAATGAAAGGTGTTACTGAGTATTTTTAAAAGGGAGTGGGCCTTCGTTCTATAGGTGTTCGCCTTTTCGAGATATCGCCATAAAGGTGGACCAGGGGTGACTTTAGAATATGTTTGTACGATATGGGTATCAAATGAAAGGTGTTAATGAGTATTTTAAAAGGGAGTAATCCTTAGTTCCATAGGTGGGCGCCGTTTCGAGATATCGCCATAAAGGTGGGCCAGGGGTGACTCTAGAATGTGTTTGTACGATATGGGTATTAATGAGGGTTTTAAAAGGGAGTGGTGGTTGTTGTATAGGTGGTCGCCTTTTCGAGATATCGCCATAAAGGTGGACCAGGGGTGACTCTAGAATGCGTTTGTACGATATGGGTATCAAATGAAAGGTGTTAATGAGTATTTTAAAAGGGAGTAATCCTTAGTTCCAAAGGTGGACGCCGTTTCGAGATATCGCCATAAAGGTGGACCAGGGGTGATCCTAGAATTTGTTTGTACAATACGGGCATCAAATGAAAGGTGTTAATGAGTATTTTTAAAAGGGAGTGGGCCTTCGTTCTATAGGTGTTCGCCTTTTCGAGATATCGCCATAAAGGTAGGCCAGGGGTGACTTTAGAATATGTTTGTACGATATGGGTATCAAATGAAAGGTGTTAATTAGTATTTTTAAAGGGAGTGGGCCTTAGTTCTATATGTGGATGCCGTTTCGAAATATCGCCATAAAGGTGGACCAGGGGTGACTCAGGAATGTGTTTGTACGATATGGGTATCAAATGAAAGGTGTTAATGAGTATTTTAAAAGTGAGTAATCCTTAGTTCCATAGGTGGACGCCGTTTCGAGATATCGCCATAAAGGTGGGCCAGGGGTGACTCTAGAATTCTTTTGTGCAATATGGGTATCAAATGAAAGGTGTTAATGAGTATTTTAAAAGTGAGTAATCCTTAGTTCCATAGGTGGACGCCGTTTCGAGATATCGCCATAAAGGTGGGCCAGGGGTGACTTTAGAATATGTTTGTACGATATGGGTATCAAATGAAAGGTGTTAATTAGTATTTTTAAAGGGAGTGGGCCTTAGTTCTATATGTGGATGCCGTTTCGAAATATCGCCATAAAGGTGGACCAGGGGTGACTCAGGAATGTGTTTGTACGATATGGGTATCAAATGAAAGGTGTTAATGAGTATTTTAAAAGGGAGTAATCCTTAGTTCCATAGGTGGACGCCGTTTCGAGATATCGCCATAAAGGTGGACCAGGGGTGATCCTAGAATTTGTTTGTACAATACGGGCATCAAATGAAAGGTGTTAATGAGTATTTTTAAAAGGGAGTGGGCCTTCGTTCTATAGGTGTTCGCCGTTTCGAGATATCGCCATAAAGGTGGGCCAGGGGTGACTCTAGAATTCTTTTGTGCAATATGGGTATCAAATGAAAGGTGTTAATGAGTATTTTTAAAAGGGAGTAATCCTTAGTTCCATAGGTGGACGCCGTTTCGAGATATCGCCATAAAGGTGGGCCAGGGGTGACTCTAGAATTCTTTTGTGCAATATGGGTATCAAATGAAAGGTGTTAATGAGTATTTTTAAAAGGGAGTGGGCCTTCGTTCTATAGGTGTTCGCCTTTTCGAGATATCGTCATAAAGTTGGACCAGGGGTGACTTTAGAATATGTTTGTACGATATGGGTATCAAATGAAAGGTGTTAATGAGTATTTTAAAAGGGCGTGGGGCTTAGTTCTATAGGTGGACGCCTTTTCGAGATATCACCATAAAGGTGGACCAGGGGTGACTCTAGAATGAGTTTGTACGATATGGGTATCAAACTAAAGGTATTAATGAGAGTTTTAAAAGGGAGTGGTGGTAGTTGTATATGTGAAGGAGTTTTCCAGATATCGACCAAAATGTGGACCAGGGTAACCCAGAACATCATCTGTTGGATACCGCTAATTTATTTATATATGTAGTACCTGCCAAGATTTTAAGGGTTTTTTATTTCGCTCTGCACAACTTTTTCATTTTCTTGTACTTAATATGGTAGGTGTCACAACCATTTTATAAAGTTTTTTCTAAAGTTATATTTCGCGTCAATAAAACAATCCAATTACCTTACCATGTTTCATCCCTTTTTTCGTATTTGGTATAGAATTATGGCATTTTTCGTAATTTTCGATATCGGATTTCGTTCATTTTTCATACCAAGATAAAGTGGGTTCAAGTAAGCACGTGAACTAAGTTCATTAAAGATATGTCGATTTTTGCTCAAGTTATCGTGTTAACGGCCACGCGGAAGGACAGACGGACGACTGTGTATAAAAACTGGGCGTGGCATCAACCGATTTCGCCCATTTTCACAGAAAACAGTTAGCGTCATAAAATCTATGCCCCTACCAAATTTCAAAAGGATTGGTTAATTTTTTTCGGCTTATGGCGTTAAAAGTATCCTAGACAAATTAAATGAAAAAGGGAGGAGCCACACCCATTTTGAAATTTTCTTTTTTTTTGTATTTCGTTGCACCATATCATTACTGGAGTTGAATGTTGACATAATTTACTTATATACTGTAAAGATATTAAATTTTTTGTTAAAATTTTACTTTAAAAAATTTTTTTTCTAAAAGTGGGCGTGGTCCTTCTCCGATTTTGCTAATTTTTATTAAGCGTACATATAGTAATAGCAGTAACGTTCCTGCCAAATTTCATCATGATATCTTCAACGACTGCCAAATTACAGCTTGCAAAATTTTAAATTACCTTCTGTTCAAGCGAGCGATTAGCGCACGCACCTTTTATTGAATTTGCACCCTTGAATTAATAACCCTAATCACCACACCACGGTAACACACCCAACACTTTAAATGCGTGGTTGGCAACGCGTGCGCTACTCGCTCGCCTGAACGAGCATCAATCATATTGACATTTGTATATTATATTCTTTTTGCTTTTGATATACACAAATTGAAATTAACTCGACATCTTGTAACCATCTCGGTTGTGCCTTTTCTCGTTGAAACCCTTTTTTATAAAGAAATTAGAAAGAAATACCGGTTTTAATAAAATATTTAAGAAGTGTGTGAACTATTAACCCGGTGCAACTCTTTATTTAACCTCTTGTGGCAAATCGAAATGAAGTTCGCTTAAAGTTCGTTTCACCCAAAGCGGAACCAAGTGTATAAAATTTGTATTGACCACCAAAGGGTCCATCCGCCACCGTCATCGCTCTCAACATCACCACCGTCGCCGCTAGCCGTATCAGACCCTCCATCCCCAAGAACTGCAGCAACGGAGCTGTAGATTTTGTCCTTCGTCGCCACCTTTGGACCCAGCGTTGGAAAATAAGAGGAAGTATCCCAAAAATCGTGAGTAGAAATTAAATTTCTTAATCCCCGCCCACGCCCCGACATAATTAAAAATCTAATATTTGTGGAGTTTTGCATTTGAATATTGTACATACATATATGTATGTATAGAATTATTCATTTGCCCTCATAGCGATAAACGCATTAAAGAAATTAAGATTTGCTTGCCCCTTCTCTCCCTCTACCCTTCATACATACAAAGTTAAATTATTCAAATAATAATCCACAAATCGAAGAATAATCCTCCTTGAAATAATTAATATTACATACATACATATATATCCCCAATAATTTTTTGCAATCATAAATTTTAAGATTTCGTGAATACATATATAAGTCCCGTATTGCAAAAAGGAAAGGCAGTTCACCCCCAAAACAGTGCATTTCCAATATATCTATTGGTTTCTCATTCGTATGTATGTATGTGCATATGTAGTGATTAACTGGTAGACAGGGACCCAAAATAAATTTTTAAAACTCTCACTTTTTCAAATTTCTGTAACTAGCGTTTTCAACTTCTCTGCTCAAATACTCACAAATATTAAAAATCCCTCAAATACATAACAATTATATATCCCATTGGAAAAAAAAAATTTTTTTTTTCTTCACTCATATATATATATATATATATATATATATATATATATATATATATATACGCATATATACTCATATATACACACGTTTATAAAAGTGCGGTACGGTGATACAATTTTATTTTTGTTGCTCTCTCAAGCGGGTACAGTGGTACGAATTCACGGTTCGCGTTATTAAATATAATTTCAAAAGGTCAAAAAGTTTATTTCTCTTGTCGTGAATTTTGCATTGCGGTGATAAATCTTTCTTTAAGTCGTCAACTCACTCTCTCTCTCTCAGGCTCTCTCCCTCACTCTCAGGCTCTCTCCCTCGCTTGCTCACTTTATGTTAGGTGTCCCCCAAAGAAGCCAATCAAAAAGCCCCACAATGAGTGACGACGAGAAATCCCAAGGCAGCTCCAAAGATCAACGCCAAACGCGCCAAACCACAAAAAAAAAATAAGCAAATGTTCACGGCAAACAAATTCATCTCGGAAACGGATAATTTCACGGACTACTGTGCTCGATTCAGATCCACCCCGATTAACGAAAATACGGAATCGTCCCTGAAAATTAAAGATACCAATATTGATAGGTTTTGGGACCGGGTCCAAACCTCCCATGACGCGGTATTAGATACAGATGATTTAGATCTCCCAGATGACTTCAAACCGGTCGCGTTTAATAAATACCGGTCATGTCTAATTATTTATGAGGACACAAAAGCTCAGATAGGGGACCAACTTATGTTGCTCCAACAAGCAAATATTCCCATAGCCGCCCCCACCGCATCACTTCCCAGAGATGGAACAGGTTTCGGCTTAAAAATCCCGCCTTGTGATACAGAAGTATTTTAGGGGGGTTATGAACAATGGCCATCATTTCGTGACATGTTTACGGCGGTTTATATTAACCACCCAAAACTCACAAAAGCCCAGAAATTATACCACCTCCGGTATAAAACACAAGGCAAAGCCGGCGAAATAGTCAAACAGTTCCCACTCAGTGATGCCAATTTTGAATTGGCGTGGGAAGCCCTAAGGTCGCGCTATGAAAATCGCAGGATTCTGGTTGACAACCAAATAAAAACCCTTATGAATTTAAAACCAATTCCCATTGAAAATAGCGAGGATATACAGAAATTGCAATCATCCGTGAATAATTGCCTCCAAATTCTCGCCACCCAGCAAGTTTCAACAGAAAGTTGGGATCCAATCCTCATTTATCTGGTCACCTCTAAACTCCCGGAGAACACGGTAACCCTGTGGGAACAGTCTCTAACCTCCCGGAAAGATCTCCCCAACTGGTCCCAAATGAACCAATTTCTGACCACTCGCTATGAGGTGGTAGAAAGAGTAGAACAATGGCGCCCCTCTAAACCCACATCGGCCCCCGCTAGCACAAGCTACTCTAAACAAAATAATTATGCATTCAGAGGCAACAATCTAGAAAAATCCAATCCGAGGATTCACTCCCATGCTACAGAACACCGCACAATGTACAAATGCGCATATTGCAAAACCTCCGAGCACCCCCTGTACAGCTGTGCAAAATTCGCTAGAATGCCATTCCATGATCGGAACAAGTTCGTGAGAGACAATCACATGTGCTTTAACTGCCTATCCCAATCCCACGTTCTAAGAGATTGCAAAAGCACATTCAAGTGTGTTCACTGCCGACAACGGCACAACTCAGCTCTCCATGATGATTCGACCTCTAGCACATCATCAACACCCATAATGCATAAAGCCACAGCCCAAGTAGCAACTACCACCCCCCCCCCCCCCCCCCTGATATCAGTCACCCAACTCCCCACTCTCCGGAAGACAACCGCGATCAACCCACGTGTTCAAAAAATGCCCAAGTACAATCTTTCTACTCGGACAATGAAAGTAAAGTACTACTCCCGACGGCAATCCTCTCTGTAGAACACCGAGGTGAACTCTTCAAACTCAGAGCCCTAATCGACCAAGGGTCAGAACGGAGCTTTATTTCCTCCAAAGCTCAAGTAAAACTGCGTTTACCATGCCGAGCATCTAATTTCGAAATATTAGGCATGGGTGGAAGAGTAGTTCAAACATCGAACAAACTATGCTCTCTAACTCTAGTCTCGAACGATTTAATCACAAGGATCCAAGCACAAGCTATTGTCCTACCCCAGTTAACCAAGGTGTTACCAAATTTAATCCCACCCAAGCACATCGTGAAAAATGGTCGCATCTGACCCTGGCAGATGCAAACTGCCACTCTCCATCCCAGATTGACTTAGTCATTGGCAGTGACCTTATCCCGCAGATAATGCTAGAAGGTGTTGAAAAAATCTCCCCGAACCTACTAGCGCAAAACACCATATTTGGGTGGATAATTAGTGGTCAAGTCCCTAGCAAAGTAGTTTCGTTCTCAACCCAGGTGGAGGAAGTATCGAACTCCCTCGATTCGCAGCTCAGAAAACTCTGGGAACTCTGGGTGGAAGAAGTATCCACCCCCAAGTGTCTTAATGTTGAAGACACTATATGCGAAGAATTGTACCAGTCCATCACCACTCGCAGAGATGACGGTCGTTATGTAGTGCGACTCCCCTTTAGACGCAGTTTCCCAGAACAGGTAGCCTTAGGTAGATCCCGAACCTCAGCTCTCCAGCAATTTGTTAGCATGGAGAGAAATCTTCTCAAAAAAGGCGAGCTTAAATCCCAATATGACCAAGTCTTACTAGAATATCTCACCCTAGGTCATATGGAAGAAACCACTTCCTATGAAAAATGCTCAGACAACAAATACTTGTCGTTCTACCTACCCCATCACGCGGTTATAAAGCCCGAAAAAAGAACTACCAAGGTACGTGTGGTCTTCAATTGATCAAATAAATCAACTTCCGGCAATTCTCTGAATGACGTTCTCTATACCGGTCCCACCCTACAACCCGATTTGATGCTATTAATACTCAAGTGGCGCACGTACCAATTTGTTTTCAACGGCGATGTAGAAAAATGTACCGCCAAATTCTCTTACATGAGGAGGACCAAGATTTCCAAATGGTCCAATTCAAGATTTTAAGCTTAAAACCGTCACATTCGGACTTAATTGCGCTCCCTACCTTGCAATACGTACCCTGCACAAGCTCTCTAAAGACGTCAATAAGACCATCCCTAAAGCATCTCAGATATTAAAAGACGAGACATATTTAGACGACATACTTTCTGTCGGGCACTCCATCCTCTCAGCTTCAAAGTCCCTCTCCCAAGTCAGGCAAGCCCTAACGTCAGCAGGCTTCCCCCTTAGAAAAATCACGGCAAACCATCCTGAAATAATTGAAACTATTCCCAGAGCAGACTTGCTGGATTCCCAGTTTATCGAATTCGAAAAGGCAAGTACGAAGAAAACGCTCGGGATTCATTGGAATGCCATAAAGGACTCATTTTCGTACACCGTTGAATCCATCCCAGTAACCACCGCGAGCACAAATCGACAAATTCTCTCTTCCGTCGCAAAACTTTTTGACCCCGCAGGACGGCTAACGCCGATAATGATTCAAGCCAAAATTCTCTTGCAAGAGCTGTGGCTTGATGGAACTGACTGGGACGAACAGGTAAAACCCCTCCACCTAGCAAAGTGGACGCAGTTCGCACATAACCTCCACGCCATAACAGGGATTCAAATTCCTCGTTGGGTCAATTACTCCCCTGACCAACCCACGGAGCTGCATAACTTTTGCGACGCGTCGGAGAAAGCTTATTGCGCCAGCATTTATGTCCGAACGACGGTAGGACAAAACACAACCTCTCATCTCCTGGTCTCTAAAAGCAAAGTGGCACCCCCAAAATCCACTAGCTTGCCACGGCTGGAATTGTGTGGAGCTCTGCTCCTAGCGAAGCTAGTCTCCGTCGTTCAATCCCAACTCAATCTAAGTCCGCCTACCTTGACGCTGTAGTTGGACTCCGAAATAGTGCTCGCATGGCTAGAAAAGCCCCCCTATACATGGAGAACATTCGTAGCAAACCGAACCGCGCAAATAATCGATCTGGTTGGAAACGCCACTTGGCGACATGTACGCAGTTCCGAAAACCCCGCCGACATGGGCACACGAGGATGCAAACCTCTTGATTTGGCAGCTTCCTCCCTGTGGTGGAAAGGCCCAGAATGGCTCATCAGTCCCCCGGAATCATGGCCCAAAGACTTGCGCCGCCCCTCCGTAAGTTCACCCGAAGTCCGCCGAATCGAAGCATTACATGCCAGCGAAGAAGAACCCGACATTCTGGATCGATTTTCCTCGTTTCCGCGTGCCCTGAGAGTTTTAACTCACGTGTTGCGCTTCATACGCACCCTTAAAACCCGCGCGGGCCACATACCAACTTCCTCGTTCACCCTTACTCACGACGACTTCCGAAACACGAAACTCAAGCTAATCGCCTTAACTCAGTCGCGATATTTCCCCAAGGAAAAGGCATCGTTGTTAGCCTCGAAGCCTATCGACAAACGGAGCCCCCTTCTCACCCTTAATCCATATTTGGATGAAGATGGATTGCTCCGAGTCCGCGGTCGCCTGGTTGACTCAACACTAACCTACAACGAAAGCCACCCCATTATTATCCCGGAAAAATCCCGATATGCTGCACTCTTCCTACGCTTCCTGCATGAACTTTTCTTGCACGCCGAAGTCCGTCTCATGCAGCAAACGATTAGACAAGAACTTTACATTCCTCGGCTCAAGCCACTCATCAAAAAATGCATTTTTCAATGTAAAACATGCACCGTTCACAAGCAGCAAATGAGCTCCCAAATAATGGCAGCCTTGCCACCCACACGATGCACTTTCGCTCCCCCCTTCACCACAACGGGTGTTGATTTTGCCGGCCCTTTTTTGATAAAAGCATCCATGCTAAGATCGCCTACCCTCGTGAAGGGTTACGTGGCCGTTTTCGTTTGCTTCACGACAAAAGCGGTACATCTCGAGTTGTGCTCAAATCTCACCTCTGAGGCCTTTCTGGCTGCATTTGCCGGACGTCGAGGCTATCCCGCAATTATGATGAGCGATAATGGCACAACCTTTGTAGGTGCTAAAAGAGCTACGGAAAAGGAATTTGTGAGCTTCTCCAACGAAGTATCCCAAGAGTCGTCAAAAAATACGCCGCTCAAGGCATAAAATGGAAGTTTATACCCCCAGCGCTCATTTCCTTCGGGTAACCCCTTTAATAACGATTCCTGAACCCGACCATGAGAACCTATCTCTGCTCAACCGATGGGAAAAGGTCAAGGTTATCCATCACCAGTTTAGTCGAAGATGGAAGGAGGACTACCTCAAGGACCTCCACAAAAGGTATCGTTGGAAAGACACCCGCATTGTGCCAAAAGTCGGTGAGTGTGTCCTCATCAAGGACGATACACTTCCTCCCACCGAATGGCGCCTCGGACGCATCGAACGAGCACGCCCCGGCCCGGATGGCCACATTCGTGTCGTCGAGGTGCGCACCCAATCCGGCATTCTCACACGGCCGATAGTAAAACTATGTTTTCTGCCCCCGGGGGATCGTCCGCCCAGCCCCCAAGCGACCGTGTAGATTTTCGTTACCACCCCACTCACAAGATCGCTTCGTCCTAAAGATGCATCCCGTCAAATCACCGTATCCGCCTAATCTCAAAAACAACAATTAAAATCCCGCTCCATCTCATAGTTACAATCATCAAAATACCCCGCACTAAAGTCATATGAATATAACTCGTTTCAGGCGAACATGGATGTAACACCAACTCCAAGGCCAAGAACGTCGATACGCTCTCAGGTGGTGGTGGCTAGCAATCACGCCGAGCGCAAAACCACAACTCCAACAACAATTTCATGCAATGTCGCGTATGCGCTCGCCATCATGCGCTACGTACTTGCCCACTCTTTCGGGGCATGCAGCCGTCGCAGCGGTACCTCCTGGCACGAGCCCATGGGTACTGTACCAATTGTCTTGCGCTATCACACGCGACGAGTGAGTGTACGTCGCCCATTATGTGCCGCATTTGTGCACTTCCACACCACACCATGCTCCACCGGGCCCCACCGGGCCCCACCACCACAAACACCATCGAGCCACGCCACACCAACACCTCAAGTGCCCCGACACCGACACCACGCTCAAACTCTCGCCGGCGCCGCCAACGCCCACAACAACAAGCCGTTAACAGTCGTTACAATCCAACCACAGTCACGATCCCAAAAGCACGGACCGTTCGGTGCTCATCAGCAGGCCTTCAGGCGGCTTCACACCGAGGCAAGGTGGCAAATATCCTCATGAACGAGGCCATCAGAGCGCTGGAGCAGCTCAGATTGACATTAGCCGGCTAACGCGTCTAGGCGGGGCAAGATGTTCAAGCGAGCGATTAGCGCACGCACCTTTTTATTGAATCTTTTATTGTATCCACCCCCAAGTGTCTTAATGTTGAAGACACTATATGCGAAGAATTGTACCAGTCCATCACCACTCGCAGAGATGACGGTCGTTATGTAGTGCGACTCCCCTTTAGACGCAGTTTCCCAGAACAGGTAGCCTTAGGTAGATCCCGAACCTCAGCTCTCCAGCAATTTGTTAGCATGGAGAGAAATCTTCTCAAAAAAGGCGAGCTTAAATCCCAATATGACCAAGTCTTACTAGAATATCTCACCCTAGGTCATATGGAAGAAACCACTTCCTATGAAAAATGCTCAGACAACAAATACTTGTCGTTCTACCTACCCCATCACGCGGTTATAAAGCCCGAAAAAAGAGCTACCAAGGTACGTGTGGTCTTCAATTGATCAAAGAAATCAACTTCCGGTAATTCTCTGAATGACGTTCTCTATACCGGTCCCACCCTACAACCCGATTTGATGCTATTAATACTCAAGTGGCGCACGTACCAATTTGTTTTCAACGGCGATGTAGAAAAAATGTACCGCCAAATTCTCTTACATGAGGAGGACCAAGATTTCCAAATGGTCCAATTCAAGATTTTAAGCTTAAAACCGTCACATTCGGTCTTAATTGCGCTCCCTACCTTGCAATACGTACCCTGCACAAGCTCTCTAAAGACGTCAATAAGACCATCCCTAAAGCATCTCAGATATTAAAAGACGAGACATATTTAGACGACATATTTCTGTCGGGCACTCCATCCTCTCAGCTTCAAAGTCCCTCTCCCAAGTCAGGCAAGCCCTAACGTCAGCAGGCTTCCCCCTTAGAAAAATCACGGCAAACCATCCTGAAATAATTGAAACTATTCCCAGAGCAGACTTGCTGGATTCCCAGTTTCTCGAATTCGAAAAGGCAAGTACGAAGAAAACGCTCGGGATTCAATGGAATGCCATAAAGGACTCATTTTCGTACACCGTTGAATCCATCCCAGTAACCACCGCGAGCACAAATCGACAAATTCTCTCTTCCGTCGCAAAACTTTTTGACCCCGCAAGACGGCTAACGCCGATAATGATTCAATCCAAAATTCTCTTGCAAGAGCTGTGGCTTGATGGAACTGACTGGGACGAACAGGTAAAACCCCTCCGCCTAGCAAAGTGGACGCAGTTCGCACATAACCTCCACGCCATAACAGGGATTCAAATTCCTCGTTGGGTCAATTACTCCCCTGACCAACCCACGGAGCTGCATGACTTTTGCGACGCGTCGGAGAAAGCTTATTGCGCCAGCATTTATGTCCGAACGACGGTAGGACAAAACACAACCTCTCATCTCCTGGTCTCTAAAAGCAAAGTGGCACCCCAAAAATCTACTAGCTTGCCACGGCTGGAATTGTGTGGAGCTCTGCTCCTAGCGAAGCTAGTCTCCGTCGTTCAATCCCAACTCAATCTAAGTCCGCCTACCTTGACGCTGTAGTTGGACTCCGAAATAGTGCTCGCATGGCTAGAAAAGCCCCCCTATACATGGAGAACATTCGTAGCAAACCGAACCGCGCAAATAATCGATCTGGTTGGAAACGTCACTTGGCGACATGTACGCAGTTCCGAAAACCCCGCCGACATGGGCACACGAGGATGCAAACCTCTTGATTTGGCAGCTTCCTCCCTGTGGTGGAAAGGCCCAGAATGGCTCATCAGTCCCCCGGAATCATGGCCCAAAGACTTGCGCCGCCCCTCCGTAAGTTCACCCGAAGTCCGCCGAATCGAAGCATTACATGCCAGCGAAGAAGAACCCGACATTCTGGATCGATTTTCCTCGTTTCCGCGTGCCCTGAGAGTTTTAACTCACGTGTTGCGCTTCATACGCACCCTTAAAACCCGCGCGGGCCACATACCAACTTCCCCGTTAACCCTTACTCACGACGACTTCCGAAACACGAAACTCAAGCTAATCGCCTTAACTCAGTCGCGATATTTCCCCAAGGAAAAGGCATCGTTGTTAGCCTCGAAGCCTATCGACAAACGGAGCCCCCTTCTCACCCTTAATCCATATTTGGATGAAGATGGATTGCTCCGAGTCCGCGGTCGCCTGGTTGACTCAACACTAACCTACAACGAAAGCCACCCCATTATTATCCCGGAAAAATCCCGATATGCTGCACTCTTCCTACGCTTCCTGCATGAACTTTTCTTGCACGCCGAAGTCCGTCTCATGCAGCAAACGATTAGACAAGAACTTTACATTCCTCGGCTCAAGCCACTCATCAAAAAATGCATTTTTCAATGTAAAACATGCACCGTCCACAAGCAGCAAATGAGCTCCCAAATAATGGCAGCCTTGCCACCCACACGATCCACTTTCGCTCCCCCCTTCACCACAACGGGTGTTGATTTTGCCGGCCCTTTTTTGATAAAAGCATCCATGCTAAGATCGCCTACCCTGGTGAAGGGTTACGTGGCCGTTTTCGTTTGCTTCACGACAAAAGCGGTACATCTCGAGTTGTGCTCAAATCTCACCTCTGAGGCCTTTCTGGCTGCATTTGCCCGTTTTGTCGGACGTCGAGGCTATCCCGCAATTATGATGAGCGATAATGGCACAACCTTTGTAGGTGCTAAAAGAGCTACGGAAAAGGAATTTGTGACCTTCTCCAACGAAGTATCCCAAGAAGTCGTCAAAAAATACGCCGCTCAAGGCATAAAATGGAAGTTTATACCCCCAGCGCTCATTTCCTTCGGGTAACCCCTTTAATAACGATTCCTGAACCCGACCATGAGAACCTATCTCTGCTAAACCGATGGGAAAAGGTCAAGGTTATCCATCACCAGTTTAGTCGAAGATGGAAGGAGGACTACCTCAAGGACCTTCACAAAAGGTATCGTTGGAAAGACACCCGCATTGAGCCAAAAGTCGGTGAGTGTGTCCTCATCAAGGACGATACACTTCCTCCCACCGAATGGCGCCTCGGACGCATCGAACGAGCACGCCCCGGCCCGGATGGCCACATTCGTGTCGTCGAGGTGCGCACCCAATCCGGCATTCTCACACGGCCGATAGTAAAACTATGTTTTCTGCCCCCGGGGGATCGTCCGCCCAGCCCCCAAGCGACCGTGTAGATTTTCGTTACTACCCCACTCACAAGATCGCTTCGTCCTAAAGATGCATCCCGTCAAATCACCGTATCCGCCTAATCTCAAAAACAACAATTAAAATCCCGCTCCATCTCATAGTTACAATCATCAAAATACCCCGCACTAAAGTCATATGAATACAACTCGTTTCAGGCGAACATGGATGTAACACCAACTCCAAGGCCAAGAACGTCGATACGCTCTCAGGTGGTGGTGGCTAGCAATCACGCCGAGCGCAAAACCACAACTCCAACAACAATTTCATGCAATGTCGCGTATGCGCTCGCCATCATGCGCTACGTACTTGCCCACTCTTTCGGGGCATGCAGCCGTCGCAGCGGTACCTCCTGGAACGAACCCATGGGTACTGTACCAATTGTCTTGCGCTATCACACGCGACGAGTGAGTGTACGTCGCCCATTATGTGCCGCATTTGTGCACTTCCACACCACACCATGCTCCACCGGGCCCCACCACCACCAACACCATCGAGCCACGCCACACCAACACCTCAAGTGCCCCGACACCGACACCACGCTCAAACTCTCGCCGCCGCCGCCAACGCCCACAACAACAAGCCGTTAACAGTCGTTACAATCCAACCACAGTCACGATCCCAAAAGCACGGACCGTTCGGTGCTCATCAGCAGGCCTTCAGACGGCTTCACACCGAGGCAAGGTGGCAAATATCCTCATGAACGAGGCCATCAGAGCGCTGGAGCAGCTCAGATTGACATTAGCCGGCTAACGCGTCTAGGCGGGGCAAGATGTTCAAGCGAGCGATTAGCGCACGCACCTTTTATTGAATCTGCACCCTTGAATTAATAACCCTAATCACCACACCACGGTAACACACCCAACACTTTAAATGCGTGGTTGGCAACGCGTGCGCTACTCGCTCGCCTGAACGAGCATCAATCATATTGACATTTGTATATTATATTCTTTTTGCTTTTGGTATACACAAATTGAAATTAACTCGACATCTTGTAACCATCTCGGTTTTGCCTTTTCTCGTTGTAACCCTTTTTTATAAAGAAATTAGAAAGAAATACCGGTTTTAATAAAATATTTAAGAAGTGTGTGAACTATTAACCCGGTGCAACTCTTTATTTAACCTCTTGTGGCAAATCGAAATGAAGTTCGCTTAAAGTTCGTTTCACCCAAAGCGTAACCAAGTGTATAAAATTTGTATTTCCCACCAAAGGGTCCATCCGCCACCGTCATCGCTCTCAACATCACCACCGTCGCCGCTAGCCGTATCAGACCCTCCATCCCCAAGAACTGCAGCAACGGAGCTGTAGACCTTCTTTTTAAAGTGGGTGGTGCCACGCCCATTGTGCAAAATTTTATTAGTTTTCTATTCTGCGTCATAAGATCAACTCATCTACCAAGTGTCGTCGCTTTATCTGTCTTTTGTAATGAATTATCGCACTTTTTCGGTTTTTCGAAATTTTCGATATCGAAAAAGTGGGCGTGGTTATAGTCCGATATCGTTCATTTTAAATAGCGAGCTGAGATGAGTGCTCAGGAACCTACATACCAAATTTTATCAAGATACCTCAAAATTTACTCAAGTTATCGTGTTAACGGACGGACGGACGGACATGGCTCAATCAAATTTTTTTTTCAATCCTGATTATTTTGATATATGGAAGTCTATATCTATCTCGATTCCTTTATATATGTACAACCAACCGTTATCCAATCAAAATTAATATACTCTGTGAGCTCTACTCAACTGAGTATAAAAAAAAAAATTTGAAACAGTAGACAGCGTCGAAACCGCTACCTTTGCGTGCTCATTCCCACGCTTACCACATGAGCCATATTGAAGCTCTCATTTTTATGTCAACTGCCATACTTAAGATTGTCTATGGTGCTTTTGCTATGTGAGTGTGGTGTGGTTGTCGCTTCGCAACAACAACATTCATATGGTTGTTGTCTTCCAATTTCATTACAGTTTTTCTCAAATGCATGCCGCTATAGAAGTAAACTTCAATAAACTTCAAAAAAAAAAAAAAAAGAAATAAAGTATTAATTGCTATGTAACGTAAAATAGTGCTGTATTTGAGTTGTCCGTCGCTGTGTAAAAAGTAGATTAAAATTAAAAAGACTTTAAAATAAAATTTAAAAGGAGTGCCAAGTCTGTGCGTCGAGACTTATAAAGACCTATAAACGCACATATTATAAACCCAAATTATAAACGTCTATGAAAATTAATTTGACTTAATACAGAGTGTAGGTGTAAAGTGCAAGGAAATGATCAGACCACGTCGATTCCGTCTGCCCTTGGTACGAAATATTGTCGAATGCTCAAACTTAAAGTATACCTATCGCTTGACACCAAAGCGAAATGATAAATTTAGGAGTGGTTAAGAAAATTCGGTTCCAGTCATCAAGCGTAAACTCATATTCCTGTTTGCCGGCGGAAATAACCTATCGACGAGGAGACAAGAGGATATAAAGTGATGTACTACTAGCTGAAACAGAGGTCGTTCTAATCTTTTTACTTTTAAATCATAAGATTGCAAATGTGAAAAAAAGAGAAAGAAAATTGTGAGGATGAACTATTAGAATTAGGTTCTTTTGTAGAATAGAAAATAGAAGTTTCGCTAAAAATGATAATGGAGAATTACACTACATTACGACAAAAATCAACAACAAAAAAATTTTTTTTTTCAAATAAGAAAAGAAAGAACTTGTTTTTGGCTTAAAGTAACTAATTTGTTTGGGGGCTAAGATACTTGGATTGGATATCATAAGTGGTTTCAGGCTCTGGATCAGGGACTGATTTCAGTCTTAGACCGGCCATAGTGACGAATGTCACGCGTGATTAGTTTTCACGTCCTGCACGAGGTGCCCCTGCTTCTACTGATAATGGCGGATCTAGAGAGGACAACTCGATAAAACCCGCACCCCCTGAGTCATTGTGCCGAGCTCAGGGGAGGGAGTACTCTTTAAGAGTCAAGATCGGTACACAACGGTGACGAACTGGACTGTTTTAGGGCTTTGATTTGACATTAAATTTGGACTAGATGACTTTGGGCTGGTAGGTGCGGTATTCTGCCACTTTAGTAGGTCGGAGTGAAACCCTACCGAAATGGCTGGTAGGCTAATGCTGCACCTGCCCACGTCCCGTTAAAACCGTGGCGGGCCTCAAGGTACGTTCCGGCTCCGTCGCCGTTAAGTTGGTGGTGTAGGTGCGGTTGAACATTTTCCGGCTTCGCGTCCGGTCTGGCTCTGAACGCATTACTCATAAGGTAATGCGTCAACCCTCGCGTGGCCTCCCTGCGTAGCATAGATAACAACGAGACCGTTAAAGGGCGACTACACAATCGGCTCCGGATAGCGGCCTTGAGGGGGAGAATGGACAAGACTAATACGAATCCGCCAAGGATGGGGTGCGGAAGAAGAGCGCTTTTGATGGAAATCCGACAAATCAATCTTCAGCACTCTAAGGCGGCTTCCGCAAATTTGGTGCTCTGCCTTGAAAAAGGCGGAGTGGATATAGTCCTTGTCCAGGAGCCGTGGCTGAGTAGTAACGGCAGTAAGATTTCAGGATTAAGGACTGGAAAATTCAACACCTTGGTGCATGGGGAGGCAAGTAGGCCTAGATCCTGTGTGCTTGTTAAAAAAGAGATTAAAGCTTTTATTCTCTCTAATTTCAGCAATACTCTCATTCTCATCCCATATCATACTCCCATTTCAAATACTCTCTAGGAACCCCGCTCCTCTGGGTTATCTGAGAGATGATGGTGGGGACTGGTCGATGAGTAGCGAGGAGTCCCTAAGGCTTTTACTGGACAATCATTTTCCCGATGTCCCAGTTGCGCAGGGATCTTCGCCTGCATGGTCGGCGGTCGTTGGCCATGCAGAAGTGCCTGCCATTCCAATACGGGAAAGTGAAATAACCTGGGATATAGAGTCGTTCAAGCCCTATAAGTCTCCGGGCCCGGATGGAATCATTCCTGCGCAGCTTCAAAGGTCTTTGGGGATTTCCTGCCGCTGGTTGGCCATCATATATACTAACTGCCTCAGGCTTAACTATATCCCGAAGTCTTGGCACATGGTTAGGGTTATTTTCATTCCGAAGGCCGGCAGAAGCTCTCATGTATCACCTAAGGATTTCAGGCCAATCAGTCTCTCGTCGTTTTTTTTAAGACGTTTGAGCGGTTGATTGACCTGTACCTACGAGAAAGGATAGTTCGGGGGTTACTGTCGGCTTCACAGCATGCGTACTGCAAGGGCAGATCGACGGAAACGGCTCTCCATTCGATTGTTAAGCAAATAGAGATAGATATCGAGGGAGCTTTTAACAATGTCTTACCGGGGGCAATCGAAAGAGCTCTGGTGGGTTTAGGAGTCGAGGCGGCTCTGGTTGAATTTATTAGCAAACTTCTATGCGGCAGAATTGTTGCAGCGGAGTGGGGAGGGGCCATAATTAAGAGCAAGGTGTGCAGGGGCACGCCACAGGGGGGTGTCCTATCTCCTCTCCTCTGGGTTGTGGTAGTCAACGAGCTTCTTGTGGAGCTGGAAGCCAATGGTTTTCGGGTAGTTGCCTGTGCAGATGACCTCGCTATCCTAGTCAGAGGCAAATTTCTGGGCACCCTGCGCGTTGTTCTGCAGGGCTACCTGGATACTGTGGCTAGGTGGGCTGAATCATGTGGGTTGGCGGTCAACCCGGGAGAAACGGAATTGGTCCTTTTCACAAGGAGATATAAGATGCCCGATTTCAGAACTCCCTCGATTGGAGGGGTACCGTTGGTACTTTCTGATAGGGTTAAATATTTGGGGATTGTTTTGGACAAGACACTGTCCTGGAGACCCTATGTGGAAGATCGGGCCAGGAAGGCCGCCATTGTCTTGTACTGCTGCAGAGGAGCTATCGGGAAGAGATCGGGACTCTCGCCAAGAATAGTACACTGGCTTTATGAGATGGTGGCCAAACCGATTCTGCTATATGGGGTGCTGGTCTGGTGGAAAGCACTGGACACGGCGAGCACTTCCAAAATGTTAGTGTCACTGGAACGGACGGCGCTGATCGGTATCAGTGGCGCTCTCAGAACAACACCTACCTTGGCACTGAACGTCATGCTGAACATGTACCCAGTAGATATTGCGGGAAAGACGGCCGGGGCAAGGTCGTTGGTCAGGCTTCGTGATATGGGATATAGACTTTCTGACCGCGGACACTCTAGCCTTCTTACCAGTTCCGACTTTATCCCGGACAGAACGGGCTACTGTATGCCGATAACTGCTCCCTATACAACCTTCACCCCAGTTATTCCAGAGAGAGAGGATTGGGGAAGAGGGATTATCTGGGGCATGGGACCGGTTAACTTGTTCACGGATGGGTCAAAGCTGGATGGAAAGGTTGGAGGGGGGGTCTTTTGTCAAGAGCTAAATTTAAGCCGTAAATTTAAGTTGGCTGATCACTGCAGTGTATTCCAAGCGGAAATTGCTGCGATTAAGGATGCGGTGGATGGAATGCTATCCAGTGCTACCACGGTTAGGGAATTTAACATCTACTCTGATAGCCAAGCGGCTATCAAGGCCTTGAGCTCAACTACAGTGCGATCGAGGGCGGTCTGGGAGTGCCTGACCTCGCTTGCGATTGCATCGAATTATTTTACAATTAAGATTATCTGGGTCCCGGGCCATAGTGATATCCCGGGTAACTGTCAAGCGGACCTCTTAGTCCGCATCGGTACAACATAACCGGATGAAGATGGCTGTAGGGATTTCGGGATCCCGCTGGTCACCTGTGGATTGCTCCTCCATAGCTGGGCCTCGAATCAGCTCAGCAAACGTTGGGCGGATACCACGTCTTTCTGGGCAAAAGTGGATGGCAGGAGGTCTGCTGAAATAATTTCGTTCACTAAGGCTCACCTATCAATGATCATTGGGGTTTTGACAGGGCACTGTCCCATGGGTATCCATGCGGTACGTCTCAATATACTGGAAACTCCATCCTGCTGCAGCTGTATGGAGGATGATGAGGTGGAATCACCAAATCACTTTATGCTTGATTGTCCAGCTTTTTCCAGAACTAGGCGAAAGTACTTCGGTCGCGACTCACTTGGATCTCCCGAGGATATATCCAAAGTTGAGATCGGTATCATTCGGAGCTTTATCATTGCTACCCTACTATTCTCTAAGTCAATGTTATTTTTTGGATATGTGGTATCACCACGGACCTTCGTGTTGTCCAAGTGAGCTATCCTTATCAGGGCAGCTACCACCTAACGTATCCTATCCTATCCTAACTAATTTGTTTTTGCTTAGAGGCATTGTATGTTCACGGAATGTGTATATGAAGGTTTCAGAAATTATGCAAAGCCCGTATGATATAAATGTGTAAACCTAACATCATTATCGAACTTCTAAGTTATCACTAAACCTTCCGATCAAACATGTTCGACGTAACATCAACATCATCATCGTCGTTGGGCCCTTCGCTGATGCTGCTTGTATGATGGTAAGTGAAACGTAAGAATTTACATATAATTGATCATATAGTTTTCCTAACACATATGTGTGTATGTACATATGTACATGCCTCATCGTTGGTAAATTTTTGTGCGAGAGCACCACGCATGTATGTACAGATGTACACCTTCTTGGACACCTTTTATTATGAGGGTACGAGGTTGGATAGTGAAATCTGTAATTCGCTTTTGTTTTATTTTAACTTTGTGCTTTCGGGATAAAATTTCTAAAACCCTTTACAAATGTACAAGGAACTTTACTGTAGGCTCATTTCATGAAATTCTGTTTGAATTAAAACTTATAATAGTAGAAACTTTAACGAAACAAACAGGTTAAGCTTAGACGTACGAAAAGAGGAGAATAGGCTATGTAAAATTTAAATAATAATAAATTCAAATTATCTATATAGTGAAATCTGGAGTAGGTAAATTTCTAAGTTAATGACCTAAAATTGTTGTTCCAGGCAGATTCAGAAATAGTTAAATCATGAGCTTAAACTTTCGCATAAGTAAAATCAGTAATGTATAGATTTTGATGGTAATGAATTAAAGATTGTTAGTATAAGTAGAATCAGAAATGTATAGATTCTGATGATATTGAATTAAATATTGTCACTATATAAAATCAGAAATATGCCTGTTGAGTAATTTATTTAATTGATGGCAAAATGTAGAGATTGGCTATGGTAAGTTAGAGGAGATTTGACTTGGGTTAATGGAACAAAACGCGAACCGTTAACAGGTAGGGTGGGTTACGACAGAGGGAGCATCAACACCTTCTGCTTCCCTCATCGAAATGTTGTTGGAGTTGGCTTCCGGAATTCCTTTTTTTGATAGAAACCACATCTAATAAGTATATCCATGTCGCTGCGTAAGTTTTGGTTTCCTGTGTTTGTTTTTTTTTCTTTCGCTTGATATCTTTTCAATTGCATACATTTATATTTTTTGTATGGCTTTCGCTGCATGCGTCAAGGCAAGCCCAGGCAATTTTCCCTGAGCCACTCTGAAGCAACGCAAGGTATGCAGACCCGCTTTGAAAGAATGCACCTACAATTTAATTCTTCTTATTTAGCAGCCATTTAGGAGAGAGCCGTTGCACTACGGGCATATCTTAACGATAACTTCTCTGATTTGGATCCATGAATAAATCACTTTACTTTCTTGCACAATACAACATCCAATACTGTTTTCGATAATAAATTCACTCCCTTTTAACTAACACTTGGTAGAAACCCCAGTTTCACCAAATTAGCTAAGGAAAGAAACCATTGATCCAATATATAATGTTGAGGATTACGCAAAGGAAGGAAGGTACCGTATGCAAAAATTCCACATACTAGCAAAAGATCTCATAAATAAACATAAGGAACGTAATAAATTGTATTACGATAGAAATATACGTCCTTCAGGCATTGCATTAAACAATACGGTCCTAGTAGAAAAAGAACCGCGCGATAAGCACGCAAGCATTTACGAAGGTCCATATGTAGTTAAACAAATGGATGGCGTAAATGTAACAATTTATGACAAAAAGACTAAAAAGTCAAAAACAATTCACAAAAATAGATTACAAAAAATAACATAAAACAGATTTCACTGTATACCTAGTCACGTTGATACGACAAAAACATCATTACACAAAAAAAATAAAAAAATAAACAATTTTGTTTCGAATTAAAAGTTTTTATTATATTCATTAATATATTAAATGCTCTTACACATAAGTACAAAAAATCATAATCAAAACCAAAAAAACAGAAAAAAACTAAAATAAAATATTCTCATAGAACAAAAATACATTAAAAACAAAAAAAAAGACCGAACTGAATTCTTATATCAAAATTTCAAACATATATCATATAGCATTGTATTCAATAACATTGTGTAAATAAATTTAATTACCATTAATTAAAACTACTTTACATATTAAATATTAAATAAGTTCAATAGCATTGTATAAATAAATTTACTTATCACTTATTGAATCTATTTCACATTATAACTAAATTCATAAAACTTGTCATTAATTGGAACATAAGTTGGTGTATGGTTGAGTTCATTCAATTCGGGTGTCTTACATCAAATGATCTTGGGCAAGAAGAAGCCGGCAGAATGGATCACCCTGCCACCTCCTTCTTTGCCAAGGGAGGGTGATGTAATGGCACACTAAGTTCAATCAAAAGAATCTCACCACATCAAAACCAATCAGCTGATGTTTCATTCTTATAACATGCCTATCGGCAATAATGCGACCCTGCACGCAAAAATGCAGATACACCCACATTATACTTTTTGACTTCCTTTTTTACTTTTGACTTGAGCAGCTATAAATTTGTGAAATTTTAAAGTTTAAGTCTTTGGGTAAAACAAACCCTGTTTGTAACTTAAATTAAAATAAAGTAAAAGCAACATCCATTGCTACACTTTTTGAACAATAAATCTCTAATGTGACATAATATATAGTCAAACGTTTTTCATTGTGTTGCTGCCGGCACGCACCCACTAAGTAACTCAAGAACTTCAACCTTTCGGATATTTGGACCAGCCTCGTCAGAACCTCCAAATTTTTGGATAATTGTTCCTACATTTTGGATATTGGGCAAGAGCAATTCATTGTACAACGTAACATTTTGATACTTTTGCTACAAAAGTTTTTTTTGTAACAGTTGTGGTCAGTTTATAAGCCGCAAAGCACAGGCAACTGGAAGGAAGCCGCTGTGAGTACTGCTACAGGTAAGCACATATACATATATATATTGTAAATCAAACTGCTTAGTCATGCCTCAGCTTGCGCTGCTTTTATATTCTCGGTTTCCTCGTTCACCCATTTCTCCTAAGGTCAAGTAATTTCGTGAACTTCATGCTGGTTTACCAACCATATACATGTATATTTGTAGTATGTAGCTATATGGGTGTGTATATGTAAGTACTACGTCGGCTGATGATGACATGCGTTTGCGAGTTTATCTCCGCTGCCTTGTATGCATGTGTGTAAATGATGATTGATTTGTTTATGTACATACGAGTGGCTGTTTAGTATCGGCTTAGTGATGATAGTATCGCTTAGTGATGCTAATGTTCGTCACACTGCCCTCCACTTAAATCTGATCGTCCCGATCAGACAAATCTCTCGATCTAACCACTGCTAGCCTCTCCAAATGAACCACCCTTCTATTTCGTGGTTTCCCAATGGCTTGTATGCGGTAGATGGTATCAATAATCCTCTTCAAAACTTTGTACGGGCCTTTCCAACTGCACCAAAATTTGGATGGAATACGCGGCCATTAATGCTTCATAACTGTTTCGTTCGTACTCTGGAATAGTCTGTAAGATTTCCGCTGCAGACCCTTTCAATGCCACGAACAGTGCAGCAACTTAATCTTCCGCATTCCAGTTGTTCACGGCTGACGTCTTCTCAAATTGGAGCTCAAATACCTAGAAAGGAACAGAGCCGTCAAAATATGGAGTTTTACCTTCGTATTACTTGCTGAAACAGCTGGGCGAATATTTGCAGCTCCTGTACACGATCTTTTAAAGCATCTCAGCCTCGATTTTGCTCTCAAACTGCATTATATTTTCGTCCATACGGGCTTCCAGTTGTGCGAGATCTGCGATGATACCTCGGCTGCAATTTGCTCCGACATTGCGGATATACGTGCTTCAATCCTGGATGCTATTTGTGACGCCATTTCGGATATACGTGCCTTCTGCGTTTCAATCCTGGATGTCATTTGTGACGAAATTTCGGATATACGTGTCTATTGTGATTCCATCTTGGATGGTAAACGTGTCTCTTGTGATTCCAGTTGCGATGACATGTTGGTGGATATTTGTGATGACTTTTCGGACATTTTTGCCGATATTGCAGCCAATATCATGTTCAGGTCTGTGTTCGCCATTGTCTGCGGAGTTTAAGTTTTCTCCTCCAATTTTGTTGCCTCATCGCCATCAAGATGAAAGACGTACTCTTTCACGTTTATTCCTTCTGATTCAATTGCCTCTCGTAGTCATGCCTGAAGTTCGAGTTTATTTCCGGTTGTATTCAATCCACGGCTCTCCAACTCCTTCTTTAGTTGCTGGATCTTCAATTCACTCCACTTTGCCATGTCCTTGTTGTACTCTGCAAATCTGGAATTTATTCAACAATTCCTCTTCTGACACCAATTGTAACGAATTTTGGGAAATTGTCTTTATTTGAAACCTTCTGCTAACGTTCGAATCGCTAAACTCTTGAATAAATCATTCCAATATTCTATATTGCAAAATGGTCTTTATTTGACAAATTTGGGAGTAGTAAAATTATACTTCACAATTATACTTTACTTCGCAACTAATAGCGTGTTTAAATCAAACTGATTAGTCATGCCTCAGCTTGCACTGCTTTTATACTCTCGGTTTCATCTTTCACCCATTTCTCCTAAGGTCTAGTAATTTCGTGAACTTCATGCTCGGTTACCGACCATATACATGTATATTTGTAGTTTGTAGCTATACGCGTGTGTATATGTGAGTACTACGTCGGTTGATGATGACATGCGTTTGTGAGTATTCCTTCGCTGGCTTGTATGCATGTGTATAAAGGCCAAATTAAACTTCCTTAACCCTAACGCCATAGTCGTAACCATACCCATATCCATATCCATCTCCAGTGTGATCGATTAATGGTGCCTTAACCTAAAAATCGTGAAAATTTCATAAAAATGAAGAAAACGCAAAAAATTTCAAACATATTCCACAAAAAATAAGCCTCTTAGTCAAAGCGTATCCAAAGCAATAAATAAATATACAAAAAGTTAATGAATTCACCAACTCAAATATTTGTAGGTTATGGATATGGCGAAAAACCAAAAACCAATTGGTTGACTATGGTATGGCTATGGCTTAAGCGCTATGGTATGGCACCATTAATCGATTACATTGATTTCCCTAAGGTTGGGTTGATCAGCTGTTTTATCTGGTTATGGTTTTATGGTTATAAGTCACCATTAATTAGCCCTTAAATGATGATTGATTTGTTTATGTACATACGAGTGGCTGCTTAGTATCGGCTTAGTGATGATAGTATCGCTTAGTGATGCTAATATTCGTCACAATATGTATTATGAAGTGAAGTTAGTGGAAAAAAGGTGAAGCCCATAAAATTGATATAAAAACTAAATTAAGTGAAAATTAAATTAAATTAAATTAAATTTAAATTAAATAAAAATTAAAATAAATAAAAACTAAATTAAATGAAAATTAAATTAAATTAAATAAAAATTAAATCAAATAAAAAGTAAATTAAATTAAAATTAAATTTACGTTTTTATAAAAACTTTTTCCGAGCTCTAGGACATGTATATGTAAATTGAAACACCAAAATGTTAATTTTGCATATAAATTGTATATTTGTCAAGTTTATTTTTATCGATATTCGATTTCAAACTGAAATCATCTTCAGGACTGAAAGGCATATAAAAACAAAAACATGTTAACACATAAAACATAACAAAATTCCATAATTTTGAACTTACACTCTTGAGTTCACCTGATCAACTAATTTAAAGGATCTTAAAATAATCCAGCACAAGGGAAAACGATAAACAAAAAAGTTAACATCTAAAGAACCGTAATAATAAACAAATTTTTACATAAACAACAATATGTTAAATAATAAGTAGTAAGTGGCGCTCAGCACATTAGCGTTGGGACGCGTGTTTGGGACGACAATCTTCTCACGAGGAATTGCAGTTGTTGTAATCAATCGACGATAGGCTGGCACGCAGCCTGCTACATCTGCCTTAAAATTTATTCTTCGATCTCTTGGTGTATTGATAATATGAAACATTTCTAATGTGTATTTTTGTTGTAATGCCTCTCTTGTTGAATTACTGCTACGTTGTTTAAATCTGGAGAGTGCCCGATTACTTTGCATGTTGTGTCAAAGCTGTATTATTATCATTAGCGGGGTCCCGATTTTTGATATTTGATTTATGCGCGGAAATCTTTGTCTTTAATTTTGATTTTGTAGTCCCGACATATACTTTATTGCATACGTGGGACCCGTCGCCGTTACATCGAATTTGGTATATTAAGTCAGATTTCTCGTATTTTTCGATTTTGTCCTTTGTTTTGCTAAAAATTTGTTGTACGTTATTGTTGTAAGTGAAGGCCATTTGAATTTTTCGTGGTCATAAGTACATATTGGAATATTTTAGTCTGTTGGACAGTCCAGGGACATATACGGACGTTTTATATTTTTTATATCCATTATTATTTATTCGATTGGTACTTATTTATTACTTATTATATATATACTTATTTTTCAAAATAATCGCGGATATAACCTTTTATAAGATATATCGGAAAGTCGTTGTTTTTAAGCATTTTTACAATAATTTCTCTGTTCGAACAAAATTTTTTGCTGTGTTTACTATAGTTGGTTTGCTGTGTTTCGAGTGGATATTAATCAATCTGCCTGACGATGTAGGCTTTTTATACCAGTCCAAGTATAGTTTTTTGTATTTTCTTATCACCAAGGTGTCTAAAAAAGGTAACTGGCCATCCTTTTCAATTTCATGGGTAAACTTTATTGATTTGTTATAACTGTTTAAGTTCGTCAGCATATCCTCTACAGCATCAATTTTTACGATGGCGAACAGATTGTAACGACAGCCTTTCACCACACTGGCTCAAAGATACGACAACATGTTCCTATGTTAAAGGTCTGCCGCAATGTTGCAGCGGAAGTAAAATGTTGCCCATTGGCATCATCTACTAGATACCATGTTGCAAACAGCCTAGCTACATTGCGGCCTTTGCCAAATGTTATACACGTATATGTTTGCATCAGTGTGAGCGGTCAGGGCACGAATGTTGTGTATCTATGTGTTTGTGTTGTGTTGTTAAGTATATAAGTGTTAGTTCGTACAAGCGTTTAGGTATGAATGCATGAGTGTGAAAGTATAAGGATGATAATACGGGAAAGCCCAAAAGAAAGTTTTATACGTATAGGTAAAGAAGTTTCCCGTTCTGGGTAACGTTCGCTGCCACGGCGGTAGCTATAAAAGGGCATAACGTTAGGCAACGGGCCAAAGTTCTATTTCAGTGCTTGGTGTGAAGTGCGAAGTGAAGTGTCCAGTATTAGATAAATACTTTTCCTAATTAAAAAGGAAAAGAAGTTTTTAGTGCGCGATTATGAACCCGCCAGAAAAGTTGATAGCGCGCACGGAGTCCGGAAAGTCCTGGGGAACTAAACCCCCGATATTGCTATTTTTGGTGCAGCTAATCCTGGAGACTGAGGTAAGTGACACCAACATTTTACTGTCTATCTGGCGTGCCCTTTGGGAAGTTGGCTTCCATATAGCCAATTTTTTTAAGGCAAGCCAAAATCAAACTTGCATGCGTGCATTCCCACCTCCATACAGATATATGTATGTAGGGGAATATATTAACCATGCAAACAACTAATTAATATACGTATGCACATAAATGAATCCGGTGTCTTCATTACCATGAACGTTATTTTAAGAAATAATCTTTTTTACCAATACTTTTTTTTAGAACACCCCATTTGGGTTGGAGAGGATTCACTGGGCACTGGCTTTGGCAGCTCGAAACCCGATTTGGCGGCGTAAACCTCAATATAGCAATGTTTTTATGCAACGGCCATTAGGCCTGACACTTTTTGGTACTAAGCCATGACCACAACTACAACAATAATTAGTGATAGTACCTCCACACAACATAGTTCGATGATAAGCGGGAACAAGGCTTATATCCACAAACCGCACCATTAACATTGGCAACATACACACATGCACAAGGTTCTGCAGCAACAGCAACTACCATAAGTCAAGCATTTATACTCGTATTCACCGGCCCATAGTTCCAGCAAATTTTGGTAACGACACCAAAAACACCAGTCACTATTACTTATACACCGGCGAGATTCTGCCCAAAAGTCATGGTTGACAATTAACCACGAAACAAGAAGCAAAGGTATCGAAAAGCAACAACCACCAACCTTGTTATATAAAACCAGCAACATTTGGAGACGGCGACAACAACAACAACACCAGGCGGAGAAGAAGCAGTCCCGACGTCCGAGAGGGCACGGATCACGGAGTCATTTTTGATTTTTTTTTAGATTATTGTAGATTTAGATTACTGTAGAATAATTACCTATTTTCATAATTTTTGTGAAGTTTGGGGGGAAAAAAATTTTTTTGCCACATAATTTTCTTTTATCATAAATTATATCGTTTGCGTTAGTTTTCTTACATAAATATTTCATAACTTTCCTTTTCCTTTTTTTCTTTTAGTGTGCATTCACTCATGTTCCTTTTTTTATAAATTCATTTAGTTTCCTTTTTGTTCAAAAAATTCCATTTTTTTATTTTTCCTTTATCATAAATTCACTTCAGCTCTGTGTTTGTACAAAAAAAAAAAATTCCCTCTACCCTTTTTTCCTACCATTTAGTTGGTTTCATTTTTGCTTCCAATTTTCATTTTTTTCTTTTGCGCATTGTTCACTTCATTTTTTTTTCTTTTACCTTTCATTTAATCCTGCTTTATTTCTGACATTATTTTTTATGGTCACGTACTCTAGTTTCGGTATACTCGCGTTTCCTAGTTAGTCGCGGCGGCTAACTCAAAATTACGAAGTTTTGATATTTTGGTAATTCTTACCTAAACATTTTTTTGGTGCAACATTAAAAGTTGCAAATAGATTATTCGGGAATTTACGCGCACATTCCATGCTTTGAAAGCTGGAATTTGCATTTTTTTATTTTCCAAATTTTTTTTTTACATCCTGCACACAAATTGCAATTAAGACGATCACCACGTTGGTAGAATCGATACTACCAATTCACTCATTACCCATAATCAACAGCGAGTGATCAATAAAGCAACAGCTGAATGGGTGTTGAGTATTGACCGTATATGCTCTGAGTGTTTTCCTCTCTTTCCACCTTAGCTACTCAACCACGTGAAGGCGCCCTCAACGAATTGAGTGATTTGGTACGTGAGTAAAACAACTACAATTTGCATTATTATTTGAGTATATATGCATGCAAAATTTCGTGGAAATTTATGGTTGCATATACATATTTTGATACGTATATATTTCTACAATTCGGATTTCTTTTTGTCATTCTTTTTATATGCAACAATAGTAATTCTTCCCGTTGTACATACATTCCTTTCTTGTTACATTTATATGTTGAGTTAGGTCAGGGAATAGGGCTTTGTTTGTTTTGTGGGTTTTTTTTGTTACTAGCGTGAGGAAGATTGTCACTGAATTTTTTTCTTGAAATTGTATCTATAAGATTCCATACGGAAAGTAGCATATTAGGGTGGGTCAAAACCCCACATGAAATGTTTTGAACTAGCTTGCGGCCATTTATATAATTAGTTTTGCTTTTATATTTACGGTATTTCGTTGTGAATTGGAAGTTAAATGTTCTGAAATTAGGCATCAACGTAGCTTAAGTTCTTTTGTGTATTATTGGTAATCGCTTTTGCTTATTTTGAATTATTTGGCAATTGAAATAGTAGTCTTAGTATTAGGGTGAGATAAGGCCAATTAAGATAAGATTTATTTAGGGTTTTTTGTTTGAAATCGTAGGCTAGTTTTTTTTATTTCCTTTCTCTTTTAAATCAATCATAACTTATTGTTACGTAGAGGTTAAGGAATATTTGAATTGTTAATAAATCTTAAATAATGTATGGTTGAATTATAGGTTTCCTTTTTTTTTGGCATGCAGGGCTAAATTTAAATATTTGGTGTAGGTGCTGCGCTTGCGCGCGATAAGGGTAAGTGTATGTGAACATAGGGAAATGAATTGTTGACGGACGGACGGACTCTTGTCAGGTTTGGGGGCACCGTAAAGTAAACAGGAGTCAGCACAGTGCACATGGTGCAGTGCAAGTTGCACTGCAGAGGGAGGGTAGACTCCACCTGACAGGACAGGCCTCCATCTTTTGCCCCTCTTAACTCTGCCCCTCACGTTTATTCCTATTTGTTTCAGCTTTCCCTTCTTTTACAACATATGCAGGTATGAACCCCCTTTTTGTTCATGTGGTTGTGGGTGAGGACGGTGGTGAAATACCCCGCCCAAGACGACGAGCTAGCCTGGGCCCGCAAGCATACCTGCTTGCCGCCGCTCCTCGCCATCCAAACAGTCAGCCACGTAACAATGGCACCCAACGTTAATAGCCCGATCGCCTTTTTCACTCACAATTTGTATTTTGTTTTGCAGTTTTTTCGATCTCCATTAATCCTTCAAGTTCCGCTTAAATTTTTTTTTTAGTTTCCAAAATTTTCTATAAGTTTTTAGCTTTGGTATTCCGAACGTTAATAGCTCGACCAATTTTTCATTTACACGTTAATTAATGATCTCTTGTTTTAAATTTCCCATTTTTACGTTATTTAATTATAATTAATTAATTTAATTATTTCCTATTTGTCATTTTTGAAATTCTTAATTTTTTTCAACCCTTCCTTTCTTAGATTTTCCATTTTTTTTCTTTTACCCTTCCAAACCCAATCCTTATTTCCGTCTTTTGACAGGACAGGGACAGTCATGATGGCAACGCCGGTTGGGTTCACCTGATCGACAAGTGTCATCATGACCAGAGGATAGGGATAAGCTGAGTGACCATGTCAGGGCTCCTTTGCTGAACTTCGACAGTTTGGCAAAGTGGTATCTGGCATGGCACCCAGCTAGCAGACGGACGTTAATAGCAGATCGTGGCGAGCTGTTGAAGCTGCCTTACCTGTGATCCCGCATGGCCGGTAAGTGAGGCTTGCAGACGTCGCCACGATAAATAGGAGTAGGGGGGTGTGGCAGCCACACCTAGAAACTAGTGATAGGTATGATGTGCCAGACTTCCACGGACAGCAAGACGACTAACTAGACACATTATAGAGACGGAAGTCATCGCCTTCACCGACCCTTCGCCAAGGCAGCACCAGAATCACCAAAGCAAACATAAATTTTCCAATTTTTTTTTACAGAAGTTGATTTTTTTACATTGGGTATTAGGAAGTTTTGGATTTTAAGTCACAATTTATTTTTTATTGCGAAATTATTAGTATTTTGAAATCTCCTAAAGTACAACCATACTGTTTGAATGGTACTATTGTTTTAGCATTTTTTTTATCTATTATTAATTTTTTTTATACCTTTTTCTCATCTTTTGTTTCATCACTCATGCAACTTGAATTGGAATTCGGTTTTGCATGCATATACATATATTCACGCAAACATATTCGAAGCCATTTTTTTGTCTTAATCATCTTAATACTTCATTTTTTTTTGTTGCCTATATGGACATAAGCTTCATTTCCTTATTATCTTTTTTTTTTTTGATATTTTGGTTTTTATTATTTTTTTATAACACACTCAACCCTAGTGTTTGGATTCAGTTTATCACTTTTCTTAGCTATTTTGAAAATTTATATTTTACTTTGATCGAATAGAGCAGTGGAAGCAATACCTATTTTCTCTTAATCCGTGAGTTTAGGATCACTTTCCTTTTATGTTATTGGGTTTGGGTAAATTTTAATAAGTTTTTTTTTTTACTAGGCATTTAAGACATAGTAGTTAATTTTTTTTTTTTGATACACACATCCATAACCTGAACTCTCCTTTATATACACACATACTCACGAACATATTATCTAAATTAAAAATAAATATATATTAAGTTTTTATATGATTTTTTTATTACATTTATTTTTATCCTTCTTGGTTTGATTTGTTTCCCTTAAGATAAACTATTTATCTCCGATAGCATTTGTTTTTTTTTTTTATTTTTCTCAATTTGCGGTTGAGTTTTACATTGGTCGGAATTTGGGTAAGTGGACATTAGGGTGTCTGACCCTATCGCCGTAATTTTCTTGCGTGTCTTACTACCGTTTTGTTTTGGTTTCTCAGGCAGTGAATATCTGAGAACGAGGAACGCGAAAAAAGAGTTGTTGGGGGATTAGGAGTCCTAGATTCCAACAGGCGGGTTACTAGGAGCCGCGCTCGGACACTTGAAAACCAAATCGTTGGGTCCCTCTTCACTCAAATCGACACCGGGATTCCACATCCAGTAGACTTTGTACCCACAGATTACCTAAATAGGTGTACGTCGCGGATCTTCGGAACTTTTGGCCCTGAACGTCCAATTAGGGTCTCTTTCGCGAACGGGGTGTCGTTAAGCGAGTCCGAAAATAGTTTGAACTTCTCACAAAAGATTGATTTGGTGTGCCAGATGTCGGATAGTGGGGACGTGGGTGGCCGGGGGGCGGTGTTTCTGCAGTGAACGCACCACCAACGGTTTCCGGCGGCCTTGGTGTTCCCCGCGCTGACGCCAGTGAAAATGCAACCAATGTTGAACAGCTGAGCCGAATGATGGCGATGATGGCGCAACAACAGGATTTGGTTGTAGAAATGGCGGCAGAGGTGCGGAACATCAAAACCAATGCTGGGAATCTTGGTGGTAGCGTAGCAGAAATGGAGGATTCTACACAAGCGTCGGGACATCGTTCCGCCTTGTCATCCACGCCCCAACCTCGAAACCAGAGGGAAGGAACTACTGCTCGCGACGGTACTCCGGTTACCAATCAGACTACCGAGAGAGATAGTTGTAACCCCCCAAGGTGGAAAAAGCTAGATTTAGAAAAGTGGCACATCAAATTCGATGGGACCAATAAGGGCATAAGCGTCGAAAGCTTCATCTTTCGGGTAGAGAGGATGCGCGAGCAGCATAATATTTCCTTCTTCCAGCTCTTCACGGACTTTCATAGTCTGGTTTGCGGCGGTGCCTTGAAGTGGTACTGGCAGGTCCTTGAGGACCATGCGGACGAGCCCGACTTCGGCTATCATGAGCTGAAGGCCGAGATGCTAAGCCACTTCATGTCTGTTGAGTCCGACTATGAAATAATCCGTGAAGTAATGGAGAGGAAACAGCTGCCCGCGGAAGCTTTCGATGACTTCTATGCCGAAGTCCACAACATGACGTTCCGTTTGCGGAAGAGGATCCCTGAAAATTAGTTGGTTGGCATCATCAGGGGCAACCTCAAACCGTACCTGGTCAACTTGACCTTCGCCATAAAAATGGACTCGTTGGAGGAGCTCAAGGCGGAATGCAAGAGAGCTGACAAACTCATCAAGGAAAACAAGAGCAGGGCCAAAATAGTCAGCGAGGTAGGTTTCGAGCCTCCAGAGCAGTTAAGGGAACCAAAAATAGAAGCTTTTGATAGGAAGCCTCAACTTCCACCCCAACCCCAAATCCCAGCCCATCCAAATAGTGTACGTCCGTCTGTTAGTGACTCTGTTAGTCCTGCATCTAAATCCACTGTCAACTCCTTTTGTGCTTCCCCCTTCCACTTAATGTTGTGTTTTTCGTGTGGTATGCCGGTGGATCACTTTGTGAAAAACCCGGCAGAAGCACAAAAACCAAATAAATGTTCGTCTTCGATCCATAATATGGTCTGTTTTGCTTGTGGTAGTGATTCGTCCTTTTGTGTTTTTAAGCCCAAGCAGGGAAACCCGAGGCTGGCGGAGTTGACCGGGGACTCCAGCCAGAAGACAGGCAACCCGGCAACACTCAAATAAAAGTTTTGAGGAGAATGGATAGGGAAAACAGGGAAGAAGTGAAACAAGCAGGAATGACACGGGAAAAGAAGGAGATTAAGAGTTTACACCAAAGAAAGCTAGAGTACGAAGAAGCAAGAAAAAGAATATTTTGTGATACAATAAATGCAAGTAGGAAAAACAGAAATTTTATGAAGATAGAGAAGATGAGGGAAAAGAGAAAATATTTTAAAAGGTTGAAGAATAAAATAGTTGCAACAATTGTTACCGTGAAAGGAGATAACAGATTTTACGCCAAAACAAAGATAGGAGGTCATGAGGTTCTGGCTCTCTTGGACTCAGGGGCGAGTGCCAGCTGCTTAGGCAAAGACTCAGCTGTACTCCTTCGGGGAAAGGAAGCCTCGATTGTGCCAATCAGGGGCCAGGATATCCGAATCGCGAACGGGGAGGAAACCGCCGGGGTAGGAGTAATAAAGTTACCGGTTGTGTTGGATAATTCGATGGAAGAATTAGAATTTTTGATCGTGCCAGGTCTACAACAACAAGTTTATTTAGGTATAGACTTTTGGCAGGCATTCCGTATGAGTGTTGTGAGCAAAGGTTTGAATGGTAGTGTGAATGCTGCCAGTGTAGCGGAGCTCGTGCCCGCCGAGGGTGACCTCTCTTTTGACGCAATCCAACACGTTTTGACGACGGAACAAAACCATATGTTGGAGCGTGTGAAGACCCAATTCCCGTCCTTCGCGGTACTGGGGTTAGGCCGGACAGACAAAGAGGAATACGTCATCGAGGTGGTGGACGAGAATCTGCCGGTCAAGCAACGCCATTATACAATTTCGCCGGCCATACAAAAACTCATATACGCAGAGTTAGATCGAATGATGGACATGGGAGTCATCGAGGAGTCCAACAGTAGTTGGAATTCCCCCGTACCACTGGTCATTAAAGGAACGAAGAATCGGCTTTTCCTAGATGCTCGCAAGGTGAATGAAAGAACTATAAAGGACGCATACCCCTTACCACATATTGATGGAATTTTGAGCCGCCTACAAAACACGAGATATATTTCCGCAATCGACTTAAAGGATGCTTTCTGGCAGATTCCCCTCGAGAGGAAATCACGTGAAAAGACTGCCTTCACTCTCCCTGGCCGACCCCTTTACCAATTTACTGTCATGCCTTTTGGGTTGTGCAATGCAGCACAACGAATGTGTCGCCTTATGGACAAGGTCATTCCGGCCGCTTTACGTGAAAATGTTTTTGTTTATTTGGATGATTTGTTAGTGTGTTCTGAAGGTTTTATGTCCCATATGTGTCTGTTGGAAAAGGTCGCTCGGTGTCTTCGCGAGGCTAAATTAACCATAAATGTAGAGAAAAGCAAGTTTTGTTTTAAAGAGGTACGATATTTAGGGTACGTAGTCGGAGATGGTTGCATTAGGACAGACGCCAAAAAAGTGATGGCTGTGAGGGACTTTCCAGTTCCGAAAACCCCGAAGCAGCTACGACGGTTACTGGGTATGTCGGGCTGGTACCGGCGTTTCATACAGGACTATGCGACTATTGCAGCCCCGCTGCACGACTGCCTCAAGAAAGACAAAATCAAAAAGTTTGCAATGACGGAAGAAGCAATAAAATCATTTGAAATTTTAAAGCAGAGTTTGGTTTCTGCACCGGTGCTCACACATCCTGACTTTAAGCGTCGTTTTTATATTCAATGTGATGCATCAACGGACGGAGTGGGAGGGGTTTTGTTTCAACTGGACGATGACCAGAACGAAAGACCTATTGCCTACGTTTCGGCAAAATTAAATAAGGCGCAGAAAAATTACAGCATTACGGAACTTGAATGCTACGCCGCCATCGTGAGTGTCAAGAGATTCCGACCTTACGTGGAGGGAAATCCGTTCACCATCATAACTGATCATGCCAGCCTCAAATGGCTCATGAATCAGAAAGATCTTCCTGGGAGGTTGGCAAGGTGGAGTTTGAAGCTCCAAGGTTATGACTTCGATATTCAACATCGAAAAGGTGCGCAAAACGTGGTTCCCGACACACTCTCACGAATGCACATGGACGAAATACAGATGAATGACAGAGCCATAGACGTGTGTCCCGAGTCACCGTGCTTCGAGTAGGAGGAGTATACGGAGTTAAAAAAGACGGTGACCGAGAACAAGGACAAACTATCCGACCTATGTGTATCGGACGGCTACGTGTATAAACGGACGCAATTCGACCGGGGGGATTACCTTATAGCGGACCAGACCTGGAAGCTTTGGGTTCCGTCGGAGTTGCGACCGGGGCTGGTAGAGTCGTCTCACAGATCACCGTCCGCTGGTCATGGTGGTATCCACAAAACGCTATCGCGACTACGTCAAAAATATTACTGGCCAGGCATGGCAAGCGATGTATGTGTATTCGTTAAAGACTGCGAAACTTGCAAAGCAAATAAGACACAAAACGTTTTTAAACAACCGTTAATGGGGAAACAAAAAGTCACAGAACGACCTTTCCAACGTCTGTTCATTGATTTTATGGGTCCTTATCCGCGTACTGTAGATGGTAATGTATATGTCTTTGTTTGTCTTGATAATTTCTCGAAGTTTGTGTTTTTAAAACCGATGAGAAGGGCAACGTCAGCTGAAGTCATAAAATATTTAGAGAGGGATGTTTTCCACATATTCGGCGTGCCCGAATATGTCCATTCGGACAACGGAAAACAGTTTGTATCTGAGATCTTCAACAACTTTTTAGAAAAATATGGCACCAAACATATAAAAACCGCATTTTATTCGCCACAAAGTAACGCCGCGGAGAGGGTGAATAGATCTGCCTTGCAAGTCATAAGATCCTTTCTAAAGAACAATCAAAAGAATTGCGACAAGTGCGTCAGTGATGCCGCATTTGCACTCCGCAGCATTACACATTCTGCAATCAACATGTCGCCATATTTTGCCACTTTCGGTATGCCTATGATATAGCATGCTGCATCATATGAGCTATACCGATAGCTGGCGGCGGTAAAGGATGTTGATTGTGAGGTAGAGGCAACAAGCGATAGAAAGCAAATGATTAGGAACCAGATTATGACTGAGCTGAAGTTGGCCTATGAAAGAAGTAAACAAGTATATGACACTAGGAGTAGGGATGTTAAGTTTCAAATTGGACAAGTGGTATATCGCCGAAACTTTAAACAAAGTTCCCAGGTCGATAACTACAACGCCAAGCTAGCTTCGAAACAAGTAAAATGTATCGTACTTAATTCTATAGGGAATTCAATGTATGAGCTTGGCGATAGCAATGGGAAAAAGATCGGCGGATACCACGCTAAAGATATTTTTGCAAAATAGTTTAATGTTTTTTGTACTGCTAGTACTCTTGTTCTATGTTGTTTATTTATTTATTGACGTATTGTATTTATTAATTTAGTGACGTATGTGATTATTTTATTAAAATATTTTTATTTTTCTTGACTTTTATTTATTTGATTATTTTTGCATTTATTTAGATTTTTTTATTTATTTATTATACCTATGTTTTTTTTACTTGACTATATGATCTGTGATATTTTATTTTATTTAATCCTTTTATTTCATCTTTTTTATTACCAGTGACATTTTATTTTAGATTCTATCTAGATTTTATCTGTGATATTTTATTTATTTATTTTTTTTAATTTTATTTTTTTTTCAACATTTTTATCGGTGATATTTAAAGTTTAATTTAATTTTATTTTTTTACCTTTTATCTGTGAGATACTTGTAGTATGGTATAAGGAGTAGAAATAGCCCAGTACTTAGTCAGTAGATAAATGAAATACAGGCATTACAGTAGAGACAGGCCCGGCATTGAGACGTGGGTCGAGGCCACATGTTGGGCGGGAAGATGTTGCAGGCTGCGTTGAAAAGTTTTTTTTTTTACGCACACGCTCCATAGTGCCGGCACCATCGGCGGTTGCGAGCCTGTAACGACAGCCTTTCACCACACTGGCTCAAAGATACGACAACATGTTCCTATGTTAAAGGTCTGCCGCAATGTTGCAGCGGAAGTAAAATGTTGCCCATTGGCATCATCTACTAGATACCATGTTGCAATCAGCCTAGCTACATTGCGGCCTGTACGCAAATGTTATACACCAGCTACGGCCAAAACATATACAATCACATATTGCGGTTCTGCTGGACAATGAGAGACTGAAGAGAACAAGTCGCTCACGCGTCTAAAAAATCAATGTTGCCAACGTATTGAAATCGAAAAAATTCATGGTTTAATTGTGGAAGGAAAAATGGACTTTTAAATATTAGTAGTAATGGTGAAATTGTATTGATTAATAGCCACTTACCCATTTTAAGTACTTTAATTAATTGATATTTACCTAATATTTTAATTTTAAAAAGGGATTTTTATATGTTGCAATTTGACGTATAGCTAAACTGTTTGTAGAACGGGTCCAACAGTTGCGATTTGGAATGCGCCCATTGTAAAAAGTCTTGGAAATGGCGGGTGCAAAAAAGTGAAAGTGAAGTTATTGGTGAAAAAGTATGTATTCCTTATTACCCGAACTTACTCTATGTATGAAAAGCCAAATTGATGTTACCGAAAATTTTTTTTGTTATTTTTAGCTTTGAGAATCAACAAAAAAACAACAACAAGTTAATAATAAAGAAATAAATATTTACCGAAGTTTAAAGACAGTTTCAAATATAAAAACTATAAAAATTCACTTTTAGAGATTACAAAAAAATTAAATGTGAATTTTTCCTCAATATTTTTTTGTTTCCTTTAAGGAACTAAATTCGTAAAATTAATTTTTTGCAATTAAGGAAAATAAAAAATTAATTCTTATTTAAATATTTTTTAATTCATTGCAAGTTCTTCAATATTTATATCATTTTCGTATCTATTAATAATAATAATGGTTATCCATTAAATTATGTCTATATTTAGACTTAACTATTTTTAAAAAAGAAAAAAGGACTTCGCAATTATACGTGGCACCAAACATTGAATATAGTTTTAGTATTTCAGACCTTATTTTTGAATAAGACACATCGCTTACTTTTTCCCAAAACTTTAGTCCTGTGCCAAAGGGCAGTGATGGATCGGCTTGCATAATTTTCAGCTCTTGTTGAATTTCTTGACTGTAATTTTCAATATTGCATGTTAATGGATTGTCGTGAAGATCTATTGCATTTTTGATAATATGGAAATCAATAAATTTTTCAGAAAATTTTTTAATCAAGGTAACAATAATTTCTACAAACTCTGTTAATTTATTTTGAATTGGAAGTTCCGCAAATACTTTTGATGTCCTTGGTAAAAATGTAAAACTTTTGTTAAGAATTTCATTTTTTAACAGTCTGAGCTTATGACCCAATTGATTTGTTGCAGAAACCAGATCAAAAATATGTTTGTTTTTACCTTGTAAAATGAGATTAAATTCATTCAACATGAGTGATATATCACTAAGAAAAGCTAAGTCATATATGAATTCGTAGTTTTTCAAGTGTGAAATCATTTCTGCGCAGTTTTCTGCTAGGCTTTGTTGCAAAAATTGAATAACTTCTTCCCGTAAATCAAAAAGTCGTTGCAAACTTCGCCCGCGACTTAGCCAGCGAACGTTAGTAAACAAAAGCAGATCTCCGTAATCTGCTTCAACCTCTGCTAAAAATTATTTAAATTTTCTGTTCGTCAATGCGTTGTGTCCTCCCTTTATTCTATTAATTACTTTTATTGCAAGTCCATTGCATTCATCATATTAAGATGCTTCAAAAATAAAGCGTGTTGATGTATTACGCAATGGAACGCAGGAACATTAACATTATTTTTTCGTAAAAACCCAACAAACCCTTTATCCCTCCCGGTCATAACCTTAGCACCGTCAGTGCATACTGCACTCAATTTATTTTTATCCACGTTATTGAATACTTGAGTATTTATTGCTTCCCATAAGGTTTTACCATTCACGTGGCTGTGCATTGAAACGAGACATAGAAAATCCTCATGAATTTCAAAATTTTTATTTACTGTCTTCACATAAATTGCAAGTTGGCTTGTACTTGAAATGTCGGTAGTTTCGTCCAGACATATAGAAAAATATAAGCTATCCTGCAATTTCTTCATAACACTGGAATAAATATACCTACTTTCGTTTTCCGTTCTGCGAATCATACTTTGCTTCGAAAGTGAAATCTTATCAAATAATTTTCCAAACTCTTCTCCTTCTTTGCCAAATAATTGAAAAATATCCTTACAGAGGTCTTTAAAAAATATTCCGTCTGAATATGGGCGGCATTTTTTTGCTAAAGATATAGCGACCATATAAGATGCTGCCTTAATTTCCTTACTCCTCTTCCCTTCATTATTGGGACCAATTAGGTTCAATTTGCTCTTGAGCCTTAGAACAAAATTTTCCCTCTCCTTGCTACTGAGCTCATAAAATTCATTAGCATGGCATGTATGATAATGGCGTTTGACAAAAAATTTTGTTGCACGCGCAATTTCTTTATGGCACACCATGCATTTTGCTCCTCTCTTTCTATTATCAACAACTAAAAAATCTACCTCCCAGTTCATATTAATCATTTTTAATGCGACTTACCACGACTTGTCTGCTCGAAAGTTGCGCATTGAATGAGGAGAAAAACCCTTCCGCGATCACAGCGAGACAGTAAGTATTGGCAACACTGCTTCATACTGATTGGTAATATGTGCGCGAAAGCAGCGCAGGTGTCGTACTATACGTGTGAAAGCAGAAGAGAAAAATTTGGCACGCGTGCCTATGAAATGAAACACACTGTTATACACGTATATGTTTGCATCAGTGTGAGCAATCAGGGCCGTGAGCGGTCAGGGCACGAATGTTGTCTATCTATGTGTTTGTGTTGTGTTGTTAAATATATAAGTGTTAGTTCGTACAAGCGTTTAGGTATGAATGCATGAGTGTGAAAGTATAAGGATGATAATACGGGAAAGCCGAAAGAAAGTTTTATACGTATAGGTAAAGAAGTTTCCCGTTCTGGGTAACGTTCGCTGCCACGGCGGTAGCTATAAAAGGGCATAACGTTAGGCAACGGGCCAAAGTTCTATTTCAGTGCTTGGTGTGAAGTGCGAAGTGAAGTGTCCAGTATTAGATAAATACTTTTCCTAATTAAAAAGGAAAAGAAGTTTTTAGTGCGCGATTTTGAACCCGCCAGAAAAGTTGATAGGGGCACGGAGTCCGGAAAGTCCTGGGGAACTAAACCCCCGATATTACTATTTTTGGTGCAGCTAATCCTGGAGACTGAGGTAAGTGACACCAACATTTTACTGTCTATCTGGCGTGCCCTTTGGGAAGTTGGCTTCCATATAGCCAATTTTTTTAAGGCAAGCCAAAATCAAACTTGCATGCGTGCGTTCCCACCTCCATACAGATATATGTATGTAGGGGAATATATTAACCATGCAAACAACTAATTAATATACGTATGCACATATATGAATCCGGTGTCTTCATTACCATGAACGTTATTTTAAGAAATAATCTTTTTTACCAATACTTTTTTTTTAGAACACCCCATTTGGGTTGGAGAGGATTCACTGGGCACTGGCTTTGGCAGCTCGAAACCCGATTTGGCGGCGTAAACCTCAATATAGCAATGTTTTTATGCAACGGCCATTAGGCCTGACACTTTTTGGTACTAAGCCATGACCACAACTACAACAATAATTTGTGATAGTACCTCCACACAACATAGTTCGATGATAAGCGGGAACAAGGCTTATATCCACAAACCGCACAATTAACATTGGCAACATACACACATGCACAAGGTTATGCAGCAACAGCAACTACCATAACTCAAGCATTTATACTCGTATTCACCGGCCCATAGTTCCAGCAAATTTTGGTAACGACACCAAAAACACCTGTCACTATTACTTATACACCGGCGAGATTCTGCCCAAAAGTCATGGTTGACAATTAACCACGAAACAAGAATCAAAGGTATCGAAAAGCAACAACCACCAACCTTGTTATATAAAACCAGCAACATTTGGAGACGGCGACAACAACAACAACACCAGGCGGAGAAGAAGCAGTCCCGACGTCCGAGAGGGCACGGATCACGGAGTCACTTTTGATTTTTTTTTAGATTATTGTAGATTTAGATTACTGTAGAATAATTACCTATTTTCATAATTTTTGTGAAGTTTGGGGGGAAACGTTTTTTTTGCCACATAATTTTCTTTTATCATAAATTATATCGTTTGCGTTAGTTTTCTTACATAAATATTTCATAACTTTCTTTTTCCTTTTTTTCTTTTAGTGTGCATTCACTCGTGTTCCTTTTTTTATTAATTTTTTTAGTTTCCTTTTTGTTCAAAAAATTCCATTTTTTTTTATTTTTCCTTTATCATAAATTCACTTCAGCTCTGTTTTTGTACAAAAAAAAAATCCCTCTACCCTTTTTCCTACCATTTAGTTGGTTTCATTTTTGCTTCCAATTTTCATTTTTTTCTTTTGCGCGTTGTTCACTTCATTTTTTTTTCTTTTACCTTTCATTTAATCCTGCTTTATTTCTGACATTATTTTTTATGGTCACGTACTCTAGTTTCGGTATACTCGCGTTTCCTAGTTAGTCGCGGCGGCTAACTCAAAATTACGAAGTTTTGATATTTTGGTAATTCTTACCTAAACATTTTTTTGGTGCAACATTAAAAGTTGCAAATAGATTATTCGGGAATTTACGCGCACAGTCCACGCTTTGAAAGCTGGAATTTGCATTTTTTTTATTTTCCAATTTTTTTTTTTACATCCTGCACAAAAATTGCAATTAAGACGATCACCACGTTGGTAGAATCGATACTACTAATTCACTCATTATCCATAATCAACAGCAAGTGATCAATAAAGCAACAGCTGAATGGGTGTTGAGTATTGACCGTATATGCTCTGAGTGTTTTCCTCTCTTTCCAGCTTAGCTACTCAACCACGTGAAGGCGCCCTCAACGAATTGAGTGATTTGGTAAGTGAGTAAAACAACTACAATTTGCATTATTATTTGAGTATATATGCATGCAAAATTTCGTGGAAATTTATGGTTGCATATACATATTTTGATACGTATATATTTCTATAATTTCGATTTCTTTTTGTCATTCTTTTTATATGCAAAAATAGTAATTCTTCCCGTTGTACATACATTCCTTTCTTGTTACATTTATATGTTGAGTAGGTCAGGGAATAGGGCTTTGTTTGTTTTGTGGGTTTTTTTTGTTACTAGCGTGAGGAAGATTGTCACTGAATTTTTTTCTTGAAATTGTATCTATAAGATTCCATACGGAAAGTAGCATATTAGGGTGGGTCAAAACCCCACATGAAATGTTTTGAATTAGCCTTGCGGCCATTTATATAATTAGTTTTGCTTTTATATTTACGGTATTTCGTTGTGAATTGGAAGTTAAATGTTCTGTAATTAGGCATCAACGTAGCTTAAGTTCTTTTATGTATTATTGGTAATCGCTTTTGCTTATTTTGAATTATTTGGCAATTGAAATAGTAGTCTTAGTATTAGGGTGAGATAAGGCCAATCAAGATAAGATTTATTTAGGGTTTTTTGTTTGAAATCGTAGGCTAGTTTTTTTATTTCCTTTCTCTTTTAAATCAATCATAACTTATTGTTACGTAGAGGTTAAGGAATATTTGAATTGTTAATAAATCTTAAAGAATGTATGGTTGAATTATAGGTTTCCTTTTTTTTGTCATGCAGGGCTAAATTTAAATATTTGGTGTAGGTGCTGCGCTTGCGCGCGATAAGGGTAAGTGAAGGTGAACATAGGGAAATGAATTTTTGACGGACGGACGGACTCTTGTCATGTTTGGGGGCACCGTAAGGTAAACAGGAGTCAGCACAGTGCCCACGGTGCAGTGCAAGTTGCCAATATGTTTTTAATGTCCTCAAAAACCTAACCAAAACTTCGAGGTACAATGTCAGAGATTCGGTAGAATTCAAAAACAAGGTAAAAGATACGTATATAGATGACGATGAATGTCTGATTTCGTTCGATGTGGTTTCCTTGTTTCCCAGCATTCCAGTCGACCATGCTTTGGATATTATAGCATCTAAATGGAACCAATTAAAAGCCCATATGAGTATTAGTAAAGAATTCTTTTTGGAAATTGTGAGATTTTGCATTAAGGAAAACCGATATTTGAAATTAAATAATAAAATATATGAACATCGGTCGGGAATTCCAATGGGGTCACCAGCATCAACTATCATTGCAGACTTAGTAATGGAAGAATTGCTGAGTAAATTCGAAGAAGACTCTCCTAATAAACCCCGCTTTTTATCTAAAGAAGTCGACGATCTTGCTACGTGGCTGACTGTTTGGATGGCGAGGAGCGGCGGCAAGCAGGTACGCTTGCGGGCCCAGGCTAGCTCGTCGTCTTGGGCGGGGTATTTCACCACCGTCCTCACCCACAGCCACATGAACAAAAAGGGGGTTCATACCTGCATATGTTGTAAAAGAAGAGAAAGCTGAAACAAATAGGAATAACCGTGAGGGGCAGAGTTAAGAGGGGCAAAAGATGGAGGCCTGTCCTGTCAAACGAGAGGACTGATAGTCTAAGAGCTCGTGACGGCCAGGCCTTAGTTAAAGTATAAAATCTAAAAGTTTCTCTATGTATGTCCACTATAAAGGTAAGAACGATCCCAGGCTATGAAACTTGTGTCGGGGTGGCTTTGGCAGGTAAGAGGTAGTAAAGGTGTGTAAAATTGAGTCTCAAAATAGGTATAGTATAAAGCTCAGTTTTCACATATTTTATTAGCGCTAATCTAAGAAACCGCCTCGTCCGCAGCTAGACACTTAGTGCAGTTCCAACCCCCTGCCAGACACCCTTAAAGTAGGGTTAATTTTAATTGTACTTTAGTTATAGTATAAAACCTGATTTTTATATATGTTACTTGGAGAACTATAAAATGGTGTTTCCCCAGTAGCCAGACAGTTTTGATGGTTCCCCTATATTGCCAGACACATTAAAGATCTAGTATAGGAGCGCGCGCGAGGGATATATGCGAAAGCGGGTGCGAGAGAGATACTGCGTTCGGTCCACGGCGACCTTTTGTGGTATGCTGTAGTGAACTGTTATACGTACAGCAAAAGTTTTATTATTTATTTGTGCAATCCAGTTGTAATAATTGTGTTGTAATAAAAGTGTTTTCATGGAAGAGGAAAGCAGCAAATAAATTTGTTTTGTTTGTAAAAAAAGCGATGGCAAAATAACATTATTTTCTGAAGAGACATTAAAGAAATGCCACACTATTTAGGAAGTGAGAAAAAAACATAACCTCAAATACAAAAACATTATTTTGCCTGATGAATGTAATGATGGGGTTATCACCGGGAATGTCATAAAGCGTTCACAGGGCTTATGAAATAATATTACATTTCTGAACCTGTACGTTCTAAGAAAAGAAGTGCAAATGAACAATTAACCATTGCAGTTGCAGAGAACTTATCTTCATTCACGCCATTGACACCTGAGTTGACTGAAAACTCAACAACAGTATCTCCAACAGCATCAGAGCAAAATTTATTTCCTCAATCAATAGAACCGCAACCTTCAACTTCTCAAGAGCAATTTCAAATACCGCCTGTACTTACTGAAACTTCAACAACATCACAAGCTGTTTTAGTTTCTGAATCAGGAACATCACATTCTACAACTTATGAAGAAAGTCCTGACGTAAGTAATCCCGAAAATGGTGAACATAACCATGCACCTGAGGATGGAAATATTCCGACCGAAAGTGATGCCAACATCAATAACTCTCAAATCGTTTGTATATTTTGTAATAGAAACAAAAAAAGCACGATCTAAAATGGTTCCACTTCATGCAGCTGATACAAATCAATTTAAATCTTGCATTTTACCCATCATTGAACATGTATTTAAAAATAAATCATCCAGTAAAAATGACTGGCATAATCATCGAGAATATCACAATATTGTTTTTAGTGAAATTAGCAGCATCATTGAAGAAGACGGCATCAAAAAAGGGCGCTGTTATTTATTAATTCGTTGGAAAAAATTTGTCAAGAAAATTCCGTTGAAATGAACTTCACTTTTACATCTCACCAACTTGAAGAAAATATTATGAAAGTATTTTCTAACGACATTAAATTGTTTACTGTTCGTAATAAAAAAATAATATGTACAAGCTGTGGAATATTTGAAAACCTACAAACAGAAAATGTTTTACAAAAATCTGCATTGATTCTAAGAAAACTAATACTTGGAATAGAAAAAAACAAATTACCCTCTAAAAATATCACAGCTCAGCATTTGATAGCAGGAGAAGTTTCAATACCACAACCATTATTGGAATTTTATTTCACTCTCCTAGGTGGGTGTAATCAAAAGCGAAAAAAAAGCATCAAATGTTCTCGTCAAGTTCGGTCTTATGGCCAAGATATAATTTATGGAATCCATAACGGTCAAGTGAAGGTATGACTTTGAAGAGCTTAACAAGTAGTAGAAAAATTATTGATATGATTAACAGATATGGACACTGTATTAGTTATCAAGGCGTCGAAGAACTTGAAACAGAGACCACTTATATTTCAATTGAAAATTCTTCTTTATGTCCAGAAAAAATTAAAAAAAAATCTTAAACTTTTTACTGGTGTGGCTTATGACAATTTCGACCGTTTTGTGGAAACTACAAATGGAAAGGATACTCTTCACGATACTGTAGGAATCATCTACCATAACATTGATTTAAATACAACTGAAGAATCTGAAATGTCCGAAGCTCCGACTCTAAGTAATGTAAACAGTTCGCCAAATAAAAAAATAGAAGAAGAAGAACTTTTGAAGAAATAACTTTAGATGAAATTCTGTATCCTAAAAAACCAAAAATGACGAGTAAGTTACAATCAACGGCTGAGGATGAAGAAACGATTGACGATCAAAACTACAGTGAAATAGACAATATATGGATGGTTAGTCATGCTCTAGAATTACCTGATATACCTATGTGGGTTGGTTTCAATGGTAGGATTTATGATCGCGATGACTCGCAACAACTTATCTCCTATTTAACTCCAATCAATGACTCACCAACCAGTACAACCATAGCTCTAGAAACTATGAAACAAAGTAAAAAAACTGCTCAAGATTTACAGCAACCTTACATACAGGTAACGTACGATCTTGCGATAGCAAAAGTCGCTCTTCAAATACAAGCTACAGAAAAACCTCAGTTTGATAATTTATTCATCCATTTAGGACCGTTTCACATAATGATGGCTTACTTTAAAGCCATCGGTAATATGATTAGTGACTGTGGATTGAGTAATGTTATGGTTGAGAGTAGTTTGTTGGCAAATGGTACAGAGAATGGGTTCTTGGATGGAAAACACTTTAACCGTTGTAAAAGATTACATCCCTTAGTTACATTAGGACTAGAAATACCATTTTAAATCGTTTTTACAACATGACAATATAACTTTAACAGATGATATTATCGAAGAAGTGAAAAGGTTACAAAAGTGCGAGATATCGTCATTCAACGTTGAAAATGAAAATCTGAAAGAGTTGATGAATAATTATAAAGTTTATAAACAACAAAGTCTTAATGGTGAACATGGAAAAACTTCACAATTTTTCATGATATATATAAATCTCACACATCATTACTTGAACTTATCCTGCAGCATTCGTGCTGGACATTTCGATCTTTTCAAATCAGTGTTGCCTAAAATAACTAATCTATTTTTTATGTGCAACCAACCAAACTATGTACGGTGGAGTGTAAAATACTCCGATAATATATCGAGAGTTGCAGAAACTCATCCTGATTTATATCGAGGATTTGGTACTAGAGCAAACGATATATGCGGACGCTGCGAGAAGGTTGACAGGTGTTATATACTTCACTAATTCAATTTCGGCACGACAAAGGTGGGCTCGAAATCACGATTTAAGATCTACTATAATAAGTCAAGTTCGTCCCGAACTAGGATTACAAACTCATCAAGATATCTCGGAAGATTTAAATCTTCATAACATCCGTAAAAATACCAAACAACTGCATAAGTTTATGGCCACTTTCGAACGATTTATTAATCCTTTCAGCAATGAAGTGCCGCAAGATCAATTAATTAATATTTCTACCGGAAAATCTGCATCACCATCGGTTGAGAAATTTCTTTTAAATATTGAAACAAATGGAGATTCTTGTCACAAACTTTCATTTCTGAATGTTAATTGGATGTCAGCAGATTTGAGAAAGCTATAAAAAAAACATCAATTGATAATTTTTCGAAAGATTATAATAAAGTGCAAAATGTTCGAGTCGGTGGTGAAATTCAAGAAGTTAAAATACAAAGAGATTTATTTGGACGTATGCTAGGAATTTTCATGGACTACAAAATAGATATATCTAAGATTTTATCATACCCAATTACCTCGGTGCCATTCTCAATGTGTCATATAGATGGAACTATTTGTAAAACAGATAAATCAGCATTGATGAAGTGTTTAGAGAAAGAGGTGACGCACGAGCAACCACGTCACATTGATGTATTAATAATTGGTGGCTTCTTTTTATTGCACACGATGAAAAACGTTCCAAAAAAATTGGAGGTATTTCTAGAAAAATGTTGCAAATGGTTACTCAATTACAAGCGTTGTGAATTGATGTAATCTTTAATCAATACCTTACACCATCTATTAAAGATTATAAGCATTCTCAACGGGTTGAATCTGCACAATTGGGGTATAACATAACTGGACCTGAGCAATCGCGACAAAGCGATTTTACAAAAGAACTAAAGAATTCAAATTTTTAATAAGCTCTTGTGGATTTTTTTATTTTACATTGGACAACTGATGAAATGGCGTCATTTATTGGTAAAAAGATTATAAACGTAAATTTTAGAAAATGTCATTATTTCACATCTAATAATTCTAAAGTTACATCAAGTATTGACGAAGAACTGTCATGCCCGGAACATGAAGAAGCAGATACAAAAATAATGTACCATGAGTGTAACATCAACTATCCAGCGAATATTGTAATCCGAAGTGTTGATACAGACATTGTGGCTTTAATGCTTGCTCATATGCATCACCTAAAAAATGATTCGTTTGTTTGGATGCTGACGGGAACTGTAAACAACTTAAGATACGTGGACCTAACAAAGATACACGCAGAATTAGGAGAATCTGTTTGTCAAAGCTTACCTGGATTCCATGCAATAACAGGGTGCGACTATAATCCTTCATTATTCAGGAAAGGAAAATTAAAACCTTATAAACTTTTGAAAAAATCTGATGAATTCCAGGAAGCTTTCATTAGGTTCGTTGACAGTGAATTAATCGAAAATTAAGTTGAACAAGAAAACGTGTTTAATATTATTCAAAAATTTGTATGCAATATATACAATATTCGTTATATCATTGATGTTGATGCAGCTAGACTTCAAACCTTCATAGATTCGTATACAGTGTCTGATGTGAATGAAGCTTTTAATAGAACAAAATGGCGAAACTTCGACGTTAGCAGTTTACCACCTTGTAAAAGTGAATTATTACAGCAATTTTTGCGAGAAAATTATATATGCACTATTTGGAACAATGCTCACCTACAAAATCCAACTTCTTATGGGCCAGAAAATAATGGTTGGGTACTGGAAAATGACCAATACCATTTTAAATGGTTTGAAGGGGATCAACTACCAAATTATGTCAGTGATTCTTTAACAACTTCGTCAGGTATGTTATTATGATGTCAAATTATTATAGAAACATTTCAAACGATTCATAACTATGCTAACTTGGTTAAATTATTACAGAAAATGGCGAAGAAGAAGATACTAACGACGACGAATCCACGGACAGAAGTAGAAGTGGTGAGGACGATGAAAATAATTGAATACTTTTTTGAATTTAATTATAATAATACTCGATTAAAAATATTATTTTTTTACTTTGTATTCAGTGGCTATAATTATAATTAAACTTCTTTTTCATTCAATGTTTTACTACCACAATAATTATTCCTTCCTTACAGTATAAAAAATTGTTTGTAAAATTAAATATTTAAATGAAGCTTACAAACCTCTAAAGCGTAATTAATTACATTTTTGGATTATTGATTTAAAGATTAATTCGTGAACGCACTATCTCACTCGCACCCGCTTAGGCATATATCCCTCGCGCGCGCACCAATACTAGACCTTTAATGTGTCTAGCAATATAGGGGAACCATCAAAACTGTCTGGCTACTGAGGAAACATCATTTTATAGTTCTCCAAGTAACATATATAAAATTCAGGTTTTATAATATAACTAAAGTGCAACTAAAATTAACCCTATTTTAAGGGTGTCTGGCAGGGGGTTGGAACTGCATTAAGTGTCTGGCTGCGGACGAGGCGATTTCTTAGATTAGCGCTAATAAAATATGTGAAAACTGAGCTTTATACTATACCTAATTTGAGACACAATTTTACACACCTTTACTACCTCTTACCTGCCAAAGCCACCGCCACCCAAGTCTCATAGCCTGGGATCGTTCTTACCTGTATAGTGGACATGCACAGAGAAACTTTTAGATTTTATACTTTAACTAAGGCCTGATTGTCACGGGCTCCTGCTCTATGAACTCACTGAAGCATTCGGCGAGGACAACACCTAGCATGCACCAACAGTTACACACCTTTGATTAGCAAGATACCTTTTTTTCGCAGTTTAATTCAAAATCGTAAAGTTTCATATGGTAGGCACTTTATTTAGAATATAAAGTGTTTGAATTTTTTTTTTCAAGTGAAAAACAAACTGCAAACTTAATTTTTTTTTACAAACCATTTTATTTATTTATTTTTTTTTTTTTTAGTTAGAATAGGGCACGTGACACACACACGGTCATTTGAACTCTTTTGGCAGATAGCTTAGGCAGTACACATATACACACACACACCTTGAATTTGCTCCATTGCATTTTAGAATTGAATAAAACATTGTATTTTTATTTATCAACACATTTTATGTTGAATTTTTATTTTGAAATTTTTGAATTATTATATGCATACGCTTATACATAGGCATATTTAGCTATTATTACCATATTTTTGTGGTGAATTTTTTGATTCTTTTGATTTTGATTTGCACATCCATTTTTTAATTTACATGCATATATGTATATATATATATATACTTTTCGTTATCATTATTATTTTTTTTGTTATACATTTTTCAATACCTTCATAGTTATATTTTTGTATTATAATTTTTTTTTTTTTTTTTTTGAAGTTTATTTGCCATTTGGATTTTTACTATTTGCGCATTTTTGTTGTGGATATTTTTTCAACATTTTTAACTAAGTTTTTTTTCATAATTTGCATATATTTATATTTATACCTTAGCGCATTTAGTTAATATTAGTATATTTTAGTGGTGAATTTTTAAACTTTGTTTGTTTTTTTTAATTACCCCACTGCGTTTTGGAATTTGATCAAACATTGTTTCGTTAATTCATCGAGACATTTTATTTGCAATTTTTATTTTTTATTATTAGTCTCGTTTATCCATACGCACATTTTTATCGTTATCTTAATATTTTTTTTTGTTGTGAATTTTTCGATTCCTCTATACTCTTAATTTACATACATCCATTCATATATATACATATCTTACATATGCACATTTATTTAGAAATATCACTTTAGTTGTGAATTTTTAAACTTTTAAAATTTTTACTTGGATTCTCATATTTTCATACTTATACTTTGGTATTATAATTTGTATTTATTTGTGCTGAATTCTATTTGCCTTTTGGATTTTTATTTTGTTGCAAGTTCTTATTGACGATTTTGAAAATATAGTTTTGGCATATTCCCAACACTCAGGATTTTGTTGATATTTCGGGTCATAGGTTCGTACTTCTTTTGGTATTACCTTTTTGGTTGTCGACGACTTTTCGGTTTTCTGCGTCGCGGATTCCCTTTTGTTATTAGCCGTTTATTTTATGGAGAATTCCAGGAATCAGGGAGTGATTCCAAAACCAGGCCTTGGACTTTCAAATCATAACAGACCAGTTACGCGTTATTACTCTAGACAATTGGTAAACCAGGTGGCAGGATCCCTGTTCACCCAAATAGATACCGGCATTGAACGTCCAGTCGATTTCATCCCCATAGACCTCTTGAACCAGTGCATGGCTAGGGTTTTCGGTCACAGATAGGACCTCGATAGATACTTCCGATACCTCTTTAAATTTTACGCGCAAGTTAGAGCGGATTTTAGGGATGCCTGAGTCGGAAGAGGGGGCAGTTGGAGGAGCACCACCACCACCATCAGGGGGTACTGCGGCAGGCATCGCTGGCGGATAGGATCAAGCAATTGGGATTAATGATGGAAGTTATGATGCAACAAAACGCGGAGATGGCACAGCATATGGAGGAGGTCCGTAAGATGAGAGCTGATATATCCAAATTGAGCAATCGTGTCGCTGGCGTGGAAACTTCAATGCACAATCAAGCTGCATCATCCCCTCAAGCTACTACGTCGGCACCATACCAGACAAGAGAAAGTACGACAAGTCATCGTAATACCAGCAAGAGTCATTCCCAAAGAAAAGGACGATGGTACAACTACGCACCAAGGAATAAAATTGACTTCGATAAATGGGACTTAAAATTTGATGGATCGGCGAAGGGTATGACGGTGGAGAGCTTTGTCTTCCGCTTAGAGCGCATGCGAGTTCAACATCAACTTTCGTTCGAAGAAATTTTCTCAGATTTTCATTGCCAAGTGACAGGGCCAGCTCTTAAGAGGTATTGGCAAATACTGGAGGACCATGCCGACGATGAGGGTTTCGACTATTTTGGGTTGGAGAGGGAGATGTTGGCCCAATTTAAATCGGCAGAATCAGATTACGAGGTAATCCGGGAGATTATGTAAAGGAGGCAGCTGCCTCAGGAAAGTTTCGAGGAGTTCTACTCTGACGTCCACGATCTCACATTTCGCCTCAGGAATAAGAAAGCTGAGAAGGAGTTGGTGAAAATAATTAAGGGTAATCTTAAACCACATTTAGAGAACCTATTTTTTGCAACAAAGACCGACGCATTAGCCGATTTGAAGCTAGAATGTAAGAGGGCTGAAAAGTTGATGAAGGACAATAGGTCAAGGGCAACGCCAGTGAGCGAGGTAGGGGTCAATGGAGAGCCATGGGCAGAGTGCCAGGAGGAGGTAGTGCTGGAAGCTTTCAGCAAGGATAAGAACCGACCAGGTGCGTCAAGCGCACGAGACCCGCCAAAGCCCACTATGCCAACCCCTTCCCATCGTCCTAATGTAGGTGTTTCGCCTAATGTCCCTAATAAAAGTTTTAACCCCACCCAAAACCAGATGTTTTGTCCTTTCTAATTACACCTAATGTTGTGTTTTTCCTGCGGCATGCCGGTGAATTTTTACATATAGAATCCAGCAGAAGCAGCGAAAGACACTAAGTGTAAATCGTCCTTCTACTTCATGAAATGTTTTGCGTGTGGACTCGTGGTTTTGTGTCTTTAAGCCTGAAGAGGGGAACCGGGCACTAGCAGAGATGACCGGGCACTCTGTCCAGACTCCAAATCACCCGGGGATGATTAGATGGAGATAAGAAGTTGACAATTTTAAAGAGAGACAGAGGGGTGAATTTGAGTGATACAATTGTAAAGAAACGTGAGGCTGTAGGTGAAAGTCTACATGTGCGAAAAATGAAATATCATGAGGCACGTAGACGGATATTTTACGAGGATTTGAAAAATAGGAAGAGTAGTAACAACAATTTTATAAAAATACAGAAAATGAGGGAAAAACATAAAATGTTTCAACGTATACGACATAAAATTGTTGCAACTATTAAGGGAGACGACAGGTTTTTCGCGAAAACGGAGATCGGTGGAATGGAAGTGCTAACACTCTTAGATTCCGGGGCTGGGGCAAGCTGCTTAGGGAAGAATTCCGATAAGATCTTATCAGGATAAGGACATTTGAATCTGCCGATTCAGGGACAAAAGTGAAGATAGCCAACGGGGGTGAGACCACAGTCGTAGGGATAGTTAGTGATTACGTGAAAGATTCGAATCTCCCACGTAATCGCCAATGGAAAATTGAATGCCGTGAAAAGAAAAGTTAAAAAATACGGAAGATTTTAATAAATATATATTCAAGTAAGGATTTTGTTGAATTCAAGAATAATGATGTAACAACTAAATTGTGTTTCGAATTAATATATATTCAAATAATGACTTTGATGTTTTAAATAATAAGCACTTAACAATAAAATTGTGTTTCGGATATGTGAATAGTGACTCTTACCTTGACGCTGGATGGCTAGAATTGCTCCCGTTGACGGTCGTGAACCAAGAAAAAAGGAAATCAATTGCAAAAAGGAGCTCAACCCTCAGTACAAGAGCCTTCGTTAAGTTTCCCCTTAACAAGGCTCCGGTGCTAAAAGCTCATAGCGGCAAATACAAAGCCGTGTTTGTATTAGTGCATATATATATATGCGAAACTATTGGTTCTGCCTGTAGACTGGAATGCGGATTGATTTACGAGGGTGGGCCGAAATATTTAGGTCTCGGACCTAAACATGCCGGCCCCTTGCCGCGAGCAATGGTAAGGAAATAGACCATAGATTAAAGTACCAAAAAAATCAACCTAGCCCTCCTGCGCCCAGGTAAGGCTGCGAGCGGATGAGCAGTTGCGGATTGCGGAAACTGCACGTCGCTGTACTATACGTGTTGTGGATGTTTTCTAAGGAGAAAAGAAAGAGACAACGGTTAGAAGAAATATACGTGGTTTAAATTCGATGGCACTTAGTTACGTTTAGATGTGTGTGGATGAATGTACATGTGGACCTATTGTTGGCAGACCCCGGATACGACCAGACCGAAGACCGTCGGTTGGGCTAATATCCCGCCTACGGTGGTAGGCGCCGTATCACTCACCATCAGTTCGGTGAGTGTAAGCCGAATAGGTGATGGGTGATAGGATCGGGGGTCTGCCAGACGCATAAATTGGAAGGGTACAGCAATTTTTTGGGGATCTATGCTGTATGGCGGGCTCACCATATGATGTCATGTCATGACGACGGCATGTATATAAATGCGCTTTGTTGCGCCGTACTTCCCTCGCAGTATTATGGTGCACCGTTTGGGTCCCTGCTGCTCGAGACGTAGATCTCGGACCAGCTCACTATCGGCGATGGTGGTGGGCGCGCAAGGGTCGATAATTGCTCGTACTACGTGGAGCTGGCCGTGCGATTCTATACGCACAATGGCCGTGGGGGCTATTGGCACGAACGGCCGCATGGTTGGCAGTGGAGCCGCATTAGGTTGTAGTCGACCCGTTCGGAACCCGGCGAATGTGGCTCTCTCTATAGCTCGGTGACCGATTTTATGGCGCACGTCCTTAACGTATGGCGCTGCCCTTTTATGTTGTCGGGTCTTCGAGCATCTCCTGTTAATCTCATCTCTTTGCCTAGTCACTCGACCTCGATTAGGGGGGCTGAGGTTTTGCTTGACCTGACGCCAGTCGGTTATCTCTGGACTCTCAATCATATCTTCTCCTCATTTCTCATGGTACAATAACGGCCGAAACATACTTTGCGCTGGGCTGCGATTAATCGAGGCTGATGCTGCTTTCGGTCCTTCCTCTTGTAATTCCTCCTTTTCCTCCACCTGCTGCGCCCATTCTTGGCACCTTTTGCACCTGTACTTGCAGGTGCAATTTCCTACACGATGGAAGGGGCACAGACAGTTCGGACAGTATTTATGAAGCAGGACCGCTCGAAATTCTCATCGGGAGTCATAGCGCGGAACTCCGGACAAATCCTAATTGAGTGCTGCCCCTTACACATTTGGCAGTCAACGTGGTACGTAGGTTTATAGAATTTCGAAACGTGGCTCATGATCTGCAAAGAAGGTGAAACTCGGATCATGACCATTACTCTATCATACACCATTTATTGTTGTTTTGCTTGGGATGTGGAAACCCCAAGAAAAAAAGAACAATGACCTATGTGCATAGTGAGAATAAATAGCTCTAGAAATTTAAGCGGGTCATGGCTTGCGGGAAAAGGTATTGTAAATAAAATTATTTCCCCTTTTTTGAATTTCTGTGCTTTGAGACGCCTGGATATGTGTGCGATGGCTTTCGCAGTACCATAACATAAAGCGTGAAACGCGCCACATGTGACCTAGCCCTGAGTGCTCATTGAACACACCCATTGAAATGATTATTATTCTAAGTCTAATATTAAGCTTCATATTTCTTTTAAGTGAACACTTTTATGTAATTTTTTTGAATGATTCTAAACTCCAAGGTAAGTAAAATTTTTTAATAGTAATTCTTTCGCAATTAGAGTATTTTTAATATATTTAACATTCCGTTATTAAGAAGAAAAGGTATTTTTTCTCTATATTTTTAACTTTAGGGACAAAAAAGTTACATACATCCGCGGACATCCGGGCTAAGTTTTACATATGTTATAGTCGCAAGTATTCTCTAATTATTTGCACAGCTATTTTTAGTGTTTTTTTTTTGTAGATTTAGTTATCTTTACATATAAAATAGGATGTATGTACGTACCAGCTCCGACGAGATATTTGAACTTTTAAAGCTGATCTACAAACGGCAAAACCAATTCCAGGTACAGGGAACAAACACGTAGCCATAAAACACACAAAAATAAACGCGCAAGGTCAACAAGAGCACACCAAAAGCAAATAGGCGAAGATCACTGACTTCAACCTGCCACAACCTACCGCACCAGTCACCAAGGCATAAAAACAGGTACATACAAAGCAATCCTAATGCAGGTATAACCACACAGGAACGCTACACAAAACAAAACCATTTGGTAGCATCTACGCCAATACCTGAATGTAATATAAATACTGCACAACTGATAACAAATCAGAACGATCAACGACACTTAAGATGGCAGCACAACAATCATCAACTATTCACCCTGTCGGAAAATCAACAACACAAATCAGTTTAGTTATAACCGTACCAAGAACGGAGTTTTTTGACATTTGGGTTCAACATTCCAAGGAAACCAGATATAAAGAATTATTGAGTTTTGTTGTACTTAAGTACGATTTAAGCAAAGCAGCCGAGTATTCGATAAAAAGTTTAAGCTTACAAATATCGGCATATTCCTCGAAGCCGGATCAAAAGTGGAACACTTCTGGAAGACATAAGGAGCGATTTTTGAATAAAAACATGGAGTGGTTTTCGAGTCCAGACTTCACATTTACAATAACGGTGGATTCAAAGTTGCCATCAGACCAACCAACCACTTCTTCAGGTAACCCTGGCACCGGAAGATGAAAGAAGGACTTTGTTAGCTGCAGTGAAAAAACCAAACGGCGTCGAGTGGATGACCTCTTGCAATCTAGAAGTCCTGGTGAGTTACTTTATGCGGCAGAAGTATCAACGCGTATGTCCGGAAACAGGAATGTTGCTAACATTATAAAAAAATTACAGGAAACCACTCAAATATCCGGTAAAAAGATGACATGTGAGCCAGATGCAAGATGCTTGAGCAATGTAGAAGCTTTAGCATACTACGTAGATAGCAAGTCGACGACTCATGGGTACAAAACGACTCGGAAGTGGAGCATGAAGGCAGGCCATAAGGTTTATCCATCATTTTATAGTCTAAGAAAAGCTAAGTCAGAATGCTATCCAAATGAAATTGATGTGGGTGAAATTAAAGTCCAGTCCGTATTAGATAAAACTGTTGAGCGTTTAGTTTTAGCAAATCAAGAAGCTTTTGTTAGTTTATTACCTAAAAACTTGACGTATACTTTAATCAGCAAGTGGGGTTGCGATGGAAGCTCTGGCCATAGCACATATAAGCAAAAGTTTACATGCAGTTCTGACAGAATCCTCGACCTTCTTCTACCATGTATTGTCGTCCAATTAAATTTATTTTTTCTAAAGAAACAAAAGATTGTATTGTTTTTGAAACGGACAAAGTTTTAGAGGAGATAAATGCGTTGTTGCCAACAAAGTACATGCTCGAAGAATACGAAGTTTCCGTAAATCACAATATGCTTCTAACAATGATTGACGGAAAAGTTTGCAATGCTTTGACTGAAACTTCTTCCGCACAAAACTGTTATATTTGTGGTGCCACTCCAAAAGATATGAATAATTAGTTACGGGACTGTACGCCTAACCGAGATAATCTTTGTCTACTCTCCATGCATGGATAAGATGCTTTGAATGCTTGCTTCACATAAGTTATCGCCTCGAAGTAAAAAAATGGCAGCTTAGGAATGAGGCAGATAAAGAGAGTGTAAAGCTACGTTCCAACGAAATCCAGAATAAATTTAAAAGTGTACTTGGATTGATAGAAGATAAACCAAAACCAGGTTTCGGTAATACCAATGACGGCAACACTGCTCGTAGGTTTTTCGAAAATTCTGAGGCTAGTGCTGAGATTACGGGATTCGAAGTAAAAAAATGGAAGTTTAGGAATGAGGCAGATAACGAGAGTGTAAAGCTACGTTCCAACGAAATCCAGAATAAATTTAAAAGTGTACTTGGATTGAAAGTAGATAAACCAAAACCAGGTTTCGGCAATACCAATGACGGCAACACTGCTCGTAGGTTTTTCGAAAATTCTGAGGCTAGTGCTGAGATTACGGGATCGTATGTAACGCTCATCAAAAGATTCGACACCCTCCTTCGCGCATTAGCATCTGGGTACAATATAAATATCCAAAGATTTGAAAAATTTGCGGTCGAGGCTAAAAACCTATACATAGATCTCTATTCATGGTTTAATATGTCTGTTACAGTTCATAAAATCTTAGTGCATAGTACTGGTATTATAAAATCAGCAATTTTATCAACTTTCTGAGGAAGCACAGGAAGCCCGTAATAAAGATTTGAGACGATTCAGGGATGATAACACACAAAAGCAGTCGCGTGAAGCCACAAATAGAGATCTTATGAATACGTTGCTTATAACATCGGATCCTTTAGTTAACAGTTTTAGGGAGATACCTAAGAAAAAAATTAAAAGTCTGACTTCAGAAGTCTTAAATTTACTGTCCCCCGATAATGTTGAGGAGTCAATAAATAACCCAGTTGTTTCAAGCTTATACAGTATTTTTGCTGATGCTCATGACTATTCCACAAGTGACTCATCGAATGAAAGTGATGATAGCGAATAATAACATAATTATAAAAGGTAACCTACCCTATAACTTTTTGTTGGATCAGGTTTTATTTAATTTAAACATATTGTCTTTTCTACTTTGTATGATACTTTACTTTTAAGTTTTTGTAATAAGTAATTTTCACATAATTAATTTAATTATTTACATTGTTATTATTATTATTGTAATTCACTTTTACATTCCTGATTGGTACTATAAAATTTTGTAAAAATTGTAGTGCCAGGATAAATACTCAAATAAATACAAAATATGTATGTACATATAACTCACATAAATAAGTAGACACCCCTTTTTGGACAATTCTTACAATTTTCGCTTTCGCAAATTTATTTTAACTAATTTCCCATAAGAAAATTTGTCACGATCAATAACAAAAACTAAATTAAATTTAAAAAATATTTGAAAAATTCGACGAATTTTCATATTTTAACTAATTTCCCATAAGAAAATTTGTCACGATCTATAACAAAACCTAAATTATATTTAAAAAATGTTTGAAAAATTCGACGAATTTTCAAAAAAAATTTTAATTTTTTTCCGAATTTTTAGAATTTTTTAGAGTATTGAGATTTGTAGACCATTCAATTTTAGTACAATAAAGTAATATTCTTAAGTCCTTTAAATTTTTTTGGATCCATGTCACTTATTCACATGAGTTACTGTATATGAAATAAGCAAATGTATGCATATGAAGTAAAATTTTGGAAAAAATAAAAAAAAGAACATATGGCTGAAAAAATTACGTAGTTGTAATAAATGACTACATATGAAACGGAAAATCTTATAAAATAATTTTGTCCAGCTAGCTTGTTCTACACGAAACACTGTGCGTCGGTTGGCATTTGGCATTCATTTCAAGAACATGGCGTACGACGTGTTTTATTGAAACGTGTGCCACTCGCTTATGATTATTCTGGAAAAACGGAAAATTTCCAACATTTATTTGGGATCAACACTAGACGAGAAAAATGCCATATAGAACGGCACCCTGCAAGTGCTGCGATGTTAACAATGCGCAAACATTCGAAAATTTATTTCTCAACTTAACAAGACAAATAGTTGATTTAAGGCATGAGCTTTCCCTTGGTTTTGCAAAAAAATTAAACGGGAAAGTAGCGCTAGTCAAAGCAGGTACTCACCGCCGCCAACAAGCTCAACACTTACAATAGTAGCGAAAGTGAAATTGAAAGCGGATAAGAAATCAATTTAAAATCGTGTGAGGTTATAAAATTGCTGCAGCTTCATTCCACGGTGAAATTTCTTTGAACTTGCATTTTATTAATTATTAAAATGAGTAAATTTGTAAAAACTATGCTGCGTTTCGGCAATGGTTTGATGACTGTTAATTCATCAAATGCCTTGGAAAACTTATTTGCTAAACGCGATTTTACACGGACACTCTGGCAAATGTGCAACAATCCGGAATCTTCTGGAGTATCGAGTCAAGTCTGAAATGGTCACAAACGAAGTATGAACTGTAGCTGCGGTTGTGGCAGTGAGAAACATATGCATAGCAAAGCTGAAAAAGAACTGGTGGAGCTTCTTACTGAAGAATTACTGGCTGAACGCAAAACAAAGAAGGTCAAAACCATGCCCACTGCCTTAGAGGGATTTTGTGTTACTTTGGATGGCGCCGATGTAGAGTTGACCAAAGAATCGAATGAGGAAAAAGTTGTTATCAACCTTAATGTTAATCATACTGTTGATACAGAAGATGAACCAGAACTGGATACCCATGCTGTTACCGCTGAAATGGGTTTGTTGGAGAATCCTTCGAAGTTTACCACGGGAAGGTAAACACACCGGACTAGCATCACTATGACGTTAAAACTTTGTGAGTACGTGGCGTTTTATTACCAGTTCTTTACATACCTGAGTAACAGATATAATTCACGTTTAAAGTTTAAGCCAGGCATGCTTAACCAACGAACCGATATCACTTCGTTACGATAATTAACGTTAATAAACGAAACAAAGTCATTTCGTTTCGTTTATTAACGTTAAGAACGTCAAATTAACGAAATGATTTTGTTTCGTTTTCTGCCATATCAAACGAAATCAAATCATTTATGTTGATTATTAATTTCAAACTATGCTGGCAAAGCTGATTGATGGCGGAGTCATTAAAGGTGAAAGCATTAGCCATGCTGATTGCAACTTTTTTCATTAATTTTGACAGTACGAATATTTCTCAGAGTATTTTTGACATTACCACCAACGAATTACACAAACAAATTACATGGAGTTTGTGTGTATGTCCGCTCGCTCTTACCACCTTACGGCTTCACCATGGCTATAGCATTGCCAGCACTATTCAAACATAAAGTATCACGTTTTTGCTAACGTTTTTAACGTTAACGAAAGCTTTTCGTTTCGGTTAAAAACGAGACACAGTTTATCTTGATAATTTCTTTATCGATAATATTTCGAAGTGTTTCAACGGAAACGGTGGAAATTTTTTCATAAACGATTAGCTTAACGTTAAGGTGCATCCCTGGTTTAAGCATTAATTATAAAGTCAAACGAAAGCTAAGAGTCTCAATCTTATCTTATGGAAAGGTTGCTTTCCTTTAACGGTAAAGAGTAAAAATATGTATACTTTAAAGGTTGTATGACTGCCAAGTTCATCTACATATGACGTAAGCCATTCATAAATATACTTGTGCTTCGCCTAACGCAGCTTATGCATCTGTTTAACTCACGCGAAAACGAATTGAAATAAATTTTGAATACGAAATCAACGGTTAAAGAAGTTGCGGCGACAAAACAGGAATCCATTTGTCCTGTTGAGGTGAAAGGTGTGCCGAAGCTAGTCGACCAGTTTTACACTTCTTTAGCATAAAATCACGTGTAATCCCAACGCAAGCATTCAAAACCGCTGAGCAATTTGACGATTGGAATGATATTTTTAATGTGACGAAGATCGGAGTGATCAATTGCGGGTGGAGCTACTGCGAGGCCAGTTCGATGAGCCCGAGAAATATCTAAAACATATATTTCGAGAGTGCTCCTTGCAACGTTTTCATCATATGGATGCTGCCCTCTTCATGGAACGCACGATGCGCCTTTTTTTCACTTATGATCACGATCACAAGGGAAAAACAATTCGGCATGAGAAAAACGTCAGGGAAATAATGATGGCACACAAGGAACTATGACATGTAAACACAAAGCAAAGCCTGGGAATGTGAGTGGAGCACCAGTCTCGTAACCTCATTGTCCGTGGCTTTGTTGTCTTGACGTTAATGGCTGAAAAATTGTAAATTTATTTAATTATTTCCTTTCTAATGGCAGGATTTCATCAGTATTATGCCCTCGAATACTCAGCTAAAAGACGCCAATGGTTGTACACAAAGGTCACAAGATTACGCGGATTCTTGCTTTCTACGCCTGGAAAATCAAATTCAAACAACAGAATTGTCGTGAGTTATATTGATTTATTGTAAATATAGTGTTGACACGGATTATGTGCGTTCAATATATGGGGATAACTTAACTCATTTTTGATGTTTTCGTATTTTTTTTTTAATCGGACGAAAAAATATCTTGGGCACGAGTTAGTGTTAAAGTGAACCATATATTTTTCCTTCGAAAATCCTTTAACACTTTCAGGATTCAATCTGGAAAACGGATTATTAAGCACGGTCCTGTGGGATTTTGCTTGCAAATCTCTTCCGCAAATATAATCATTGAAATAGTTTGCTGACAATGTGGTCGCGTATAATAGGGTGGATAAGATGGTTGAGTATCCCTCTTCGGTATGCGATATATATATATATATTTTTTTTGGTTCCTTTCACATATCCCAAATTATTCCTTTTTAATACCGTTTTGGATAAATTGTGAATATTTCTTCTTTTGTATTTTAGCGCTTGAGTTCAGTGTCTTCTTTTAGTATTGTATCTAAATTTGATCAATTTGTTGGTACATAGTTAACGATCATAGTTTAATTTTGAGATGCACAAATGCCGGTTTAACCTCATCGACAAAAGGAGAAGGTTTCGGGTTGTCAGTCGGCAAATTAATATGCTTTCTTTTTGAATTTACTTCTTAAAGAGAAGTACTTTTGGGAGATGGTGGAATTGTGATGGGATGAATCTGCGGGCTTATAATTTGTATTATAGAGATTTTGTTATTTTTATGGTTCGGCACTTCGGAGTGGGTAGTAGGGATTGAGTTTTCTCAGTGGATCGTGGGTCCCTGAAGGGTTAAGCGGGTGTAGTGTCTGTATCGCTGCTGGACGCTGGTAATAGCACCAACTTAGCGACGGGGCGTATTGTTTGCCCTTTGGTGGTATCCAGGTTGACTACGCGCATACGGTCATCGGGACCAGCGTGCAATTTGACGACCCTTCCCATTCTCCATCCGTTCGGTTGTTGGTTATCTTCCCTAATGACTACTAAGTCCCCTAGGCTGAGATTGGGTTGCGATCGTTGCCACTTAACCCGCTTTTGTATCTCAGTGAGATACTCGGACTTCCACCTTTTGCAGAAGGTTTAGTGTAGGGCTTTGAGTTTCTGCCATCGATTTACGATGGAGGCCGGGGTCTCTGTAGTGTCCAGTTCGGGAGGAGCTAACAGATGACCCCCCCACGAGGAAATGACCGGGGGTAAGCGGTTCCAGGTCAGAAGAGTCGGTGAATGCAGGACTGAGAGGCCTTGAATTGAGGCACGCCTCTGCTCGGCACAATAAGGTGCCAAACTCCTCAAAGGTGTATTTGTGATCCAGAGCGATCTTTTTAAAATGTATTTTAAAACTTTTAACCTCAGCTTCCCACAGGCCCCCCATGTGATGAGCGCCCGGGGTATGAAATGTCAGGCCAAAATTTTGGTGGCTATATCTTGAAACGGTACGATATTTGGTTTCTTGCAGAAATGCTTTGAGTTCTGATCTTAACGATCGCGAAGCCCCTATGAAGTTAGTACCGTTATCACAATATATGTTTTTCGGACAGCCTCGTCTGGCGGCAAACCTGGAGAAAGTGGCTAGGAAGGATCCGGTGGAAAGATCGCTCGTCGGTTCAAGGTGGAGAAGCAGACGAATAGGCAGGCATAGCCCTTTGAAGTCCGACATCCTCTACCGCTGTATGACTTGATGTCGAACGGTCCGCAGAAGTTCACCCCGGTATTGGTAAATGCCCTCGAAAACGTGGTTCATTCCTTAGGAAGTATTCCCATGAGTTGCGTTTGCGAACGCTTTTTGTAGATTGTGTAGACCTTGCAATTTTGGATGACAGACCTAACCATATTTTTGATGAAGGGAATCCAGTACTGAGTGCGGATGAGGCGAAACATCAGCTGACTTTCCCCGTGCAGTGATATATAATGGATAAATTGAACCAATAAACGACAGAACCTGCAGGAGTAAGGGAGAATAATAGGATGGCGTTCGTTGTAGGGGAGGTCACTGGAGCGCCGAGTCGCCCCCCTGTTCGGATGATGCCATTTTCATCTATGAAGGGGTTGAGGGGTAGAATTTCGCTTTTGCCACTTATCGGTTTCCATTCATTTAAACAATGGTACTCTTCGCGGTAATATTGATTCTGAAAGATAATTATTAAACGCTGAGTTGTTTCCTTTATTTCGAGTGGGGCAAGTGCTTTTGACTTCGGTTTTCCGGAAGATTTAGTCTTCGGGTGGATTGCTTTAAAAAATCGGAAAATATAGGAAATTACTCGTAAAGCTCGAGACAGATCGGAGAACCTATCAAGAACGTTAGAATTAGTTTGTTGGGTCGTTGCGTGAATTCGTACCCTTTTTTCCTCGATGTTCGTATTATAATCGCCTTCTTGCGCTGGACGGCATCGCAGAGCTCTATTCGTGGCAACGAAATAGTTTTAACTGGGGCTATTCTTGAACTCCAAAAAAAACAGTATGCTTTTTCCGAGGCTTCGCTAAATCCATGTATTTCGACCTTGTCTCTCTCCGTAAAATGAACCCACCTCGGGATGCGCAGATCGTTGATCCGCATGTAAAGAATAAAAATATGTATACTTTAAAGGTTGTATGACTGCCAAGTTCATCTACATATGACGTAAGCCATTCATAAATATACTTGTGCTTCGCCTAACGCAGCTTATGCATCTCACGCGAAAACGAATTGAAATAAATTTTGAATACGAAATCAACGGTTAAAGAAGCTCCGGCGACAAAACAGGAATCCATTTGTCCTGTTGAGGTGAAAGGTGTGCCGAAGCTAGTCGACCAGTTTTACACTTCTTTAGCATACAATCACGTGTAATCCCAACGCAAGCATTCAAGACCGCGGAGCAATTTGACGATTGGAATGATATTTTTAATGTGACGAAGATCGGAGTGATCAATTGCGGGTGGAGCTACTGCAAGGCCAGTTCGATGAGCCCGAGAAATATCTAAAACATATATTTCGAAAGTGCTCCTTGCAACGTTTTCATCATATGGATGCTGCCCTCTTCATGGAACGCACGATGCGCCTTTTTTTCACTTATGATCACGATCACAAGGGAAAAACAATTCGGCATGAGAAAAACGTCAGGGAAATAATGATGGCACACAAGGAACTATGACATGTAAACATTAAGCAAAGCCTGGGAATGTGAGTGGAGCACCAGTCTCTTAACCTCATTGTCCGTGGCTTTGTTGTCTTCACATTAATGGCTGAAAAATTGTAAATTTATTTAATTATTTCCTTTCTAATGGCAGGATTTCATCAGTATTATGCCCTCGAATACTCAGCTAAAAGACGCCAATGGTTGTACACAAAGGTCACAAGATTACGCGGATTCTTGCTTTCTACGCCTGGAAAATCAAATTCAAACAACAGAATTGTCGTAAGTTATATTGATTTATTGTAAATATAGTGTCGGCACGGATTATGTGCGTTCAATATATGGGGATAACTTAACTCATTTTTGATGTTTTCGTATTTTTTTTTTAATCGGACGAAAAAATATCTTGGGCACGAATTAGTGTTAAAGTGAACCATATATTTTTCCTTCGAAAATCCTTTAACACTTTCAGGATTCAATCTGGAAAACGGATTATTAAGCACGGTCCTGTGGGATTTTGCTTGCAAATCTCTTCCGCAAATATAATCATTGAAATAGTTTGCTGACAATGTGGTCGCGTATAATAGGGTGGATAAGATGGTTGAGTATCCCTCTTCGGTATGCGATATATATATTGTAACGAATTTGCTGCAAATCCTCGTATTTGCAATCCTCTGCTAAGTTCGAATCACTTACACTGTTGAATAAATAACTCCAATATTGAATGATGGAAAAAATGGCCTTTATTAAGTACTTCACAATCACACTTTTACTTTGCTACTCGCTGGTTTAATAACCAAACTGATTGATAACTCAAATGAAACTCTACTAATGGCCGCCAGATCGCGTGCTTAATCAAACTGATTGATAGCTCAACTCAAACTGAATTACTTCTTACTCGCCTGCCCCGCTTTTATAGTTTACGCTGCATACTTCTAGGCTCTTCGATTTCCAGAAGTTACTAGTTAGTTCGGCTACAAAATCGCCAGCCACAACTACGTGCATAAATTATTGCTCTCTCTTGTGACAACTCAGATAAGATATATGCATGTGTTTGGGCATTGCCGCTCCGCTGCTCGTATACGTACATATGTGTAGACGCAATTATTTATTCGTTTATGTAGATACATAATGATTGAATTATTGATGGGAATGTTTGTAGTTTACAGTCTCTCGCGCGCATATAGGCGTATAAGTAAATGCATCTGTGTGTGACATCTCTGTGGGCTGCCTTATATATGTGTATACTGGATTTGATTATTAATGTAAATACTGCTTGGCATGGCCTTAGCATCGCCTTAGTGATGGGATAATTTAGTGATGCTAATATCCGTGACACTGCCCTCCACCTAAGTCTGATCGTCCCGATCAGACAAATCTCTCGATCTAAACGTTGCCAGCATCGCCAAATGTACCACTCTTCTACTCCGTGGTTTCTCAATGCTTTGAATGCGGTAGATGATATCACTGATCTTCTTCACAACCTTGTACGTGCCTTCCCAACTGCACCGAAATTTGGATGGAACACCCTTCCGCCGGTGAGGGTTGTATAACAGTACCAAATCTGCCTCCCGGAAACCTTCCGAATTATTTTCCTTGTCGTACCTGTGTTTCATCTTACTACTCATTATCCTGGATCGTTCCCTCGCACTCCGTTGCTCGGCCAATGAAGAACTACTTCGCAGAGCTTGCGCTGGACGGATTTGCTTTGCATAATCAGTATCGTTCCGACGCTTCACAACAGTAGTGTGCCTTGGCTTGAGACCACCCTTGCATTCTTTCTTCGTTTTAGTACGTCCGTTAGGGATTTTCAATGACAGTTTTTCTCTCACAGGTACCTTCGGTTTTGATTTGTTTGGCCCATTTGTTCCATCAACCTTTACCTTTGAATTTCGTGGCCTTCGTCGAGTCTTCTCCACCAGTACCCGATTACTGCTGAACCCTTTTTCCAAACTAAAGTTAAGTGGCACATCTTGGTTCTCATAACGCATCACCCTTCTCTGCATATCGATCTTGCTGTCATGGTCAACCAAGAAATCCACTCCCAATATAACTTCATCAACAATCTCCGCCACAACAAATTTGTGTAAAACCATGACCTTCCCAATCAATACTTCACATATCACTTCTCCCTGAACTTGGTTATACTCGCCAGTGACCGTACGCAACTTTGCTCCAGGTAACGGTTTTACTCTCCTGTTGACCAAGTCAGATCGGATCAAGGAATGAGATGCGCCCGTATCTACAGTCAGTATTCGTTCGTTGCCATCCACATTCCCTCTGACGGTAAGACTGCTCGATTTTCTACCAATTTGCGACACAGATATCACAGGGCATTCAATAGCTGGATCTAGCTCTCTACCTCTTACTCGCTCTTGCTCATCTCCTCCAGCTTTGCGTTTACGGCCACCCACATTGTTGGAACTATTAGGACCAAGATCGCAATGACGTGCAATGTGACCTGGGTTGCCGCACTTGAAACATTTAATAACTCCGGTATTCTTCTGTTGAGATCCCTTCAGAGCTTCCAAAATTGTATCTACCCACTCTGGCCTTTCTACTTCCACACGATGAGCTTTGTATGCTGGTTTACTCAATAATGACGCCGTTTCCTGAGTCAATGCATGGGATACCGTTTCAGAAAATGTTTGCTGTGGGTTAGCGTATGTGGCTCGCTTCGTTTCGACGTCCCGTATGCCATTTATAAAGCTCTGAATCTTCACTCTTTCCGTGTATTCCACGGGTGCATCCGCATTTGCAAGATGAGCCAATCTTTCAATGTCAGAAGCAAACTCCTGCAAAGTCTCGTTAGCTTTTTGGTAGCGGTTTTGCAATTCTATTTGAAATATCTGTTTCCTGTGTTCGCTTCCGTATCGCCGTTCTACAGCAGCCATCAATGCGTCATAACTGTTCCGTTCGTACTCTGGAATAGTCTGTAAGATTTCGGCAGCTGGTTCTTTCAATGCTACGAAGAGCGCGGCAACTTTATCTTCCACATTCCAGTTGTTCACTGCTGCGGTCTTCTCAAACTGTAGCTTAAGACCTGGAAAGGAACAGAACCGTCAAAGGATATTGTTTTTACCTTTGGCTTACTCGCTGAAACTGCTGGACGATTTAATTGTAACTGCTCCATACGACCCTTCAAATCATCGACTTCTGCCTGAAATTGAGCGATTTTTGCATCCTGCGCTTCCAGCTTTGATGTTACCCTTGCTTCCTGTGCTTCTAACTGTGAAGACATTTGTGCCACCTGTAATGATAAGCGCTCTTCTTGTTCTTCCATCTTTGATGTTATGCGTGTCTCCTGCGATTCCAGTTGGGATGCCATATATGTCTTCTGTTCTTCAAGTTGTGAAGAAATTTGTGTTTCCTGTGCTTCAATCTTCGATGTTATTCGGTTCTCCTGCTCTTCCATCTTGGATGTTATACGGTTCTCCTGCGATTCCATATATGTTTGCTGTTCTGCCAGTTGAGATGACACTGTCGATGTTTGAGCAGATATTGCAGCTAAAATCATGTTCAAGTCTTTACTGGTAAACGTCTGCGATGTTTCGTTTTTCTCTTCAATTTTTGTTGTCTCCTCGCTATCAAGATGATAGACATGCTCTTCCACATCAATTCCTTCTGCTTCCATTGCCTCTCGTAGCCGTGCCTGAAGTTCAAGTTTAACGCCGCTTGTATTCAATCCACGGGTCTCCAACTCCTTCTTTAGTTGCTGGATCTTCAATTCACTGAACTTTGCCATGTCCTTGTTGTCCTTTGGAATTTATTCAACAATTCCTCTTCTGACACCAATTGTAACGAATTTGCTGCAAATCCTCTTATTTGCAATCCTCTGCTAAGTTCGAATCACTTAAACTGTTGAATAAATAACTCCAATATTGAATGATGGAAAAAATGGCCTTTATTAAGTACTTCACAATCACACTTATACTTTGCTACTCGCTGGCTTAATAACCAAACTGATTGATAACTCAAATGAAACTCTACTAATGGCCGCCAGATCGCGTGCTTAATCAAACTGATTGATAGCTCAACTCAAACTGAATTACTTCTTACTCGCCTGCCCCGCTTTTATAGTTTACGCTGTATACTTCTAGGCTCTTCGATTTCCAGAAGTTACTAGTTAGTTCGGCTACAAAATCGCCAGCCACAACTACGTGCATAAATTATTGCTCTCTCTTGTGACAACTCAGATAAGATATATGCATGTGTTTGGGCATTGCCGCTCCGCTGCTCGTATACGTACATATGTGTAGACGCAATTATTTATTCGTTTATGTAGATACATAATGATTGAATTATTGATGGGAATGTTTGTAGTTTACAGTCTCTCGCGCGCATATAGGCGTATAAGTAAATGCATCTGTGTGTGACATCTCTCTGGGCTGCCTTATATATGTGTATACTGGATTTGATTATTAACGTAAATACTGCTTGGCATCGCCTTAGTGATGGGATAATTTAGTGATGCTAATATCCGTGACAATATATTTTTTTTTGTTGGTTCCTTTCACATATCCCCAATTATTCCTTTTTAATACCGTTTTGGATAAATTGTGAATATTTCTTCTTTTGTATTTTAGCGCTGGAGTTCAGTGTCTTCTTTTAGTATTGTATTGTATCTTGATCAATTTGTTGGTAAATAGTTAACGATCATAGTTTAATTTTGAGATGCACAAATGCCGGTTTAACCTCATCGGCAAAAGGAGAAGGTTTCGGGTTGTCAGTCGGCAAATTAATATGCTTTCTTTTTGAATTTACTTCTTAAAGAGAAATACTTTTGGGAGATGTTGGAATTGTGATGGGATGAATCTGCGGGCTTATAATTTGTATTATAGAGATTTTGTTATTTTTATGGTTCGGCACTTCGGAGTGGGTAGTAGGAATTGAGTTTTCTCAGTGGATCGTGGATCCCTGAAGGGTTAAGCGGGTGTAGTGTCTGTATCGCTGCTGGACGCTGGTAATAGCACCAACTTAGCGACGGGGCGTATTGTTTGCCCTTTGGTGGTATCCAGGTTGACTACGCGCATACGGTCATCGGGACCAGCGTGCAATTTGACGACCCTTCCCATTCTCCACCCGGTTGTAGGTTATCTTCCCTAATGACTACTAAGTCCCCTAGGCTGAGATTGGGTTGCGATCGTTGCCACTTAACCCGCTTTTGTATCTCAGTGGGATACTCGGACTTCCACCTTTTGCAGAAGGTTTGGTGTAGAGCTTTGAGTTTCTGCCATCGATTTACGATGGAGGCCGGGGTCTCTGTCCAGTTCGGGAGGAGCTAACAGATGCCCCCCACGAGGAAATGACCGAGGGTAAGCGGTTCCAGGTCAGAAGAGTCGGTGGATGCAGGACTGAGAGGCCTTGAATTGAGGCACGCCTCTGCTCGGCACAATAAGGTGCCAAACTCCTCAAAGGTGTATTTGTGATCCAGAGCGATCTTTTTAAAATGTATTTTAAAACTTTTAACCTCAGCTTCCCACAGGCCCCCATGTAATGAGCGCCCGGGGTATGAAATGACATGCCAAGTTTTGGTGGATATATCTTGAAACGGTACGATATTTGGTTTCTTGCAGAAATGCTTTGAGTTCTGATCTTAACGATCGCGAAGCCCCTATGAAGTTAGTACCGTTATCACAATATATGTTTTTCGGACAGCCTCGTCTGGCGGCAAACCTGGAGAAAGTGGCTAGGAAAGATCCGGTGGAAAGATCGCTCGTCGGTTCAAGGTGAATGGCCTTGGTGGAGAAGCAGACGAATAGGCAGGCATAGCCCTTTGAAGTCCGACATCCTCTACCGCTGTATGACTTGATGTCGAACGGTCCGCAGAAGTCCACCCCGGTATTGGTAAACGCCCTCGAAAACGTGGTACGTTCCTTAGGAAGTATTCCCATGTGTTGCGTTTGCGAACGCTTTTTGTAGATTGTGCAGACCTTGCAATTGTGGATGACAGACCTAACCATATTTTTGATGAGAGGAATCCAGTACTGATTGCGGATGAGGCGTAACATCAGCTGACTTTCCCCGTGCAGTGAGATAGAATGGATAAATTGAACCAATAAACGAGAGAACCTGCAGGAGTAAGGGAGAATAATAGGATGGCGTTCGTTGTAGGGGAGGTCACTGGAGGCGCCGAGTCGCCCCCCTGTTCAGATGATGCTATTTTCATCTATGAAGGGGTTGAGGGGTAGAATTTCGCTTTTGCCACTTATCGATTTCCCTTCATTTAAACAATGGTACTCTTCGCGGTAATATTTATTCTGAAAGATAATTATTAAACGCTGAGTTGTTTCCTTTATTTCGAGTGGAGAAAGTGCTTTTGACCTCGGTTTTCCAGAAGATTTAGTCTTCGGGTGGATTGCTTTAAAAAATCGGAAAATATAGGAAATTACTCGTAAATCTTGAGACAGATCGGAGAACCTATCAAGAACGTTAGAATTAGTTTGTTGGGTCGTTGCGTGAATTCGTACCCTTTTTTCCTCGATGTTCGTATTATAATCGCCTTCTTGCGCTGGCCAGTTTTCGTGGTCTTCTTGCAACCAGGAAGGGCCCTGCCACCACAGAGAGTTTTTTATTAAATCCGACGCTGGCAGTCCTCTGCTTGCTAAATCTGCCGGGTTTGACGCTGAGTCGACGTGCCGCCAAACCTTGATTCCTACCTTTTCTATGATTTTGGCTATTCTGTGGGCAACGAAGGTAGACCACGAGCACGGTGACTTCCGGATCCATGCGAGAACTATCGTTGAGTCTGTCCAGAGGAACACTTCTCGATTTGCAAGGTTTAGGTTTTCAAGAACCGATTCTGTTATTTCGGCAAGCAGGACGGCACCGCAGAGCTCTATTCGTGGCAACGAAATAATTTTAACTGGGGCTACTCTTGAACTCTAAAAAAAACAGTATGCTTCTTCCGAGGCATCGCTAAATCCATGTATTTCGACCTTGTCTCTCTCCGTAAAATGAACCCACCTCGGGATGCGCAGATCGTTGATCCGCATGTATTCCTGCGTGAATGCTTGCCAGCGATCAAGTCTGGTTGGTGAAACGGCTTCATCCCATCCTGTACCCTCTAACCAGATCTTTTACATAACGATTTTGGCGACTATTATCACTGGAGTTAACCAGCCAAGAGGGTCGAGAAGCTTAGCAATCTCTGAGAGTATGCTTCGCTTTGTAGTGGCGCTGTAATCTTCTATTGGTTTCGCCGTAAAATAGAAATAATCAGCGTGCGCATTCCACCTTATGCCCAGTGCTTTTACCATGCTGGTATCTTCAAATTCTAAAAAATTCTCCGTTAGCAAATATGGTTTCGGTATGCCTTGTAGAATTTTCTTGTAGTTCGACGTCCATTTTCTTAATGGAAATCCTGCTGATTTTAATGCCTCGTTTATTTCATCTCTCGCCTTTATTGCGGTGTCAATACTGTGGCCGCCGGCGAGTACGTCGTCTATGTACATATAATTCCTCAGAATATCTGCTGCCATTGGATGCGTGTGATCCACGTCATCGGCGAGTTGATCTAATGTCCGTACTGCCAAGTATGGAGCATATTTCACCCCAAAAGTTGCTGTTTTAAGTTCGTACAGACTTTTTTTTTGATCTTTTCGGAATACGATCCGCTGATATTTTGTTTGATCATGATTTACCCAAATTTGACGATACATGTTCTCAATATCGCTGTTGAAGACGTATTTAAACAATCTCCACCGGAGTATCAATACAGTAAGATCGGCTTGGAGAATGGGACCTGGATAGAGGGCATCGTTCAAACTTTTGCCATTTGTCGTGGGGCAAGATGCGTTGAATACAACTCGTACTTTGGTTGTGGTACTGTCCTCGTTAATTACGGCATGGTGCGGAAGGAAGTAGCAGTCTGTCGATTCTGGCGCTATGTTTCTTACTTATTTCATATGCCCCAATGTTTCATACTCGGATACGACTCTATTATATTCTGTTTGTAAGGTTGGGTTTTTTCCAAGACGTGTTTCGTTTCGATAGAATTGAGCACATGCGTTTTCTAGTGATGGCCCTAAACATACCTCTTTTCTAAAAGGTAGAGAAACTACGTATTTCCCATCGCTGTTTCTTTCGGTGGTGGATTTGAAGAGTTCTGCACAGTATTTATCATCCTCGTGCTCACTCCTCTTTTTTGGGATTTCCTCTACTTCCCAGAACGCAGACAATTGTTTGGCCAGTGTAACCTCATTGAAATATGATACTATGTTCTGGGTGGTGTTGATCGAGTCTGATCGCCCTGTCAGGATCCACTCGAATACGGTTTCCTGCGCTATCAAATTATTTAACACATCCTTTTTCAATCCGCCCAACATGATTTGAGGATATATGTCTCCTCCCAATACCAAGTCGACTGGTTCGTTCACGAAGAATCTTTTGTCGGCTAGAACAAGATCAGAGAACGTTTGTCGTGTCATTGGATCTACATGGCAGCTAGGGAGATTTCCTGTTAGTTGGGGTAAGACTAACACGATTTTCTGTATTGTCGGTCCAGAGAAGAGAAGAACAAGACGGTCGTTTTGATACGTGCTCCGTGTTTTTATTAAACCAAAAAATAGTAAACAACATACAAAAGCGCTAAAAAAACGTACAACATCTAACAACAGGTGCGGGAAGCTGTATTCAAGTGGACAAATCTAAAAACATAGTTTGGGAGAGTGGAGTATTTACATAGGTGGTTAGTAATTTGCAAAAGCTATCTGCTGTGCTGCCATTACCGCAGTCGGCGCGCTGCAAACATCGCCAAGCACACTTTCACACAAACGCCTGCTGATACGCTGAGTACGGGTGAGAACATCAACAACCTGTCAAGCCGCTTTGTTGCTATACTGTCGCTACTAATTGTGCTCTTTATTTTGTGTTTTTGACTTTTCTTTGCTATCATTAACTTAGCCCGAAAAATTAGCGCCTGATAAGCATTGAATTTGTTTACAAAGGTGAATGATAGAAAGGGCAAGTGGAAGACATAAAAGAGTGAAAAGTGTCAGCCTAAAACAGGGCTGCCATCACGGTAGAAAAATATATATTTATACATATTTTTTAGGTTATTTTTTCAAACCAGTCTTGCGAATATTTAAAGTTGTGTATCACAAAGTTGCCATGTAAAGTTGCATATCTTTTACATTTTCTTATAAAGATATACATTTACAATGCCAGCAGAGTGCAAAGAATTTACTGCGAAACTGCTACAGGTAGATGACATATTAGCATGCTCTGGTGGGTGTGGCTATAGTTTCTGCTTGAAATGCAGTAATATTAAAAGAAATGAAAAAAAGATAATAGAAGATAATATGAACATAAAATGGTTCTGTAATGTATGTGCATTATCGGATACCAATACTAAATTTGTGGAAATCAAACATTTGATTAATAAATGTGAAGAAACAAAAATGAAAGCCGTTGATATTAAACAGATAGTCGAGCAGATATTCTGTAATAAATTCTCCCAGATTAAAAGTAGCATTATTACGGACTTCAACTTCCTTTAAGAGCATAACATAGAAGTAAAATTGATTGCAATGAAGAATGAGATAGTAAAAGATTTATCTAATGAATTAAAAAAGAGCAATGAATTGCTTAACGATTTACGCGTGGCAAATGATCAGCCAGAAAAACTATCTTATGCTCAGGTCGCTTCTGTAAATGAGAATAAAATTGTCATTAAACCGAAACCAAGGAAGCTCTAAAAAAAGTTGTCGAACCTACCGAAGGCCTTGTTAAAAATGTTAAAGAAGTAAATAGTGGTGCCATTATTGTAGAATGTAAAAATAAAGACGCCTGTGAAAAAGTCCAGCTAAAGGTAAGAGAAGGTATTGGAAACGATTACGAAGCAGAGAAAACAAAAAATAAGGATGAAATAAAAAAGAAAATAAAAATTGTTGGTTTAACTGAAAAAGTTAGCAATGAGCGTTTGGTAGAATGCTTAACTAAGCAAAATGACTCATGTAACGGAAAGGATTTTAAAGTGTTAAAACTGTATGAAAATACCAATCGTAGAGAAGTAAGCTACATTGCGTTAGTGGAAACAGATGGAGTAACATTCGATAATGTGTTGCAACAAAAGAAACTATATATAGAGTGGGATACTTGCGTCGCTTACGAGCATATAAGTGTTCTGAGGTGTTTTAAATGTCTGGGATATAAGCACAAAGCAGCTGAGTGCACCAATAAAGTAGCTTGCAGCAAATGTACTGGACCCCATGATAGCAAAGAGTGCACATCTAACATTGTTAAATGTGTAAACTGTAGCGAACTTGTTCAAAAAAAAGTTATTGACGTCGATGTTAGCCATTACGCTTTCAGCAAAGATTGTCCTGCGTATAAAAAATATTCGTAGCCAAGAAATAAGGCACGAGTTTAGCAACGAATACCAGAGGGGCTAAGTTGTATATATTTAAATATTAGTAGTATCGTCGCCAATAAAGCTGAACTAGAGCGTCTGATAGATGTACATAAACCACATTTAATATTTTGTTCGGAGACTTGTTCGACTGAAGAAATAACGAATCAAGAGCTACAGATACAAACATATAAACTTGTACGGTGCGATTCCCACAGCAGGCACACAGGCGGTGTGCTAATATATATAAATGAAACAATTGAATACTCAATAAGTTACAACAGAACATTAAACAAGAACATCTGGTGTATTATACTAAAAGTTAAAAATATTTTCCCCCAATATCAAATAGCTCTGATATATCACTCACCGAGCTCGAGTGATGCAGAATTTATAACGTACTTATACGACATTTTAAATAATAACTGCGTAACACAGGATAATATTATCTTCGTGGGCGATTTCAATATAAACCTTTACAAGAGCACAACTTATAGTAAACAGTTAGTTGATTTATTTCGATCCTTTGCTATGGAGCAAAAAATAGATTTTTATACACGAAATGGCGATAAGACAGATACATTGATCGACTTGTTATTTACAGATAGTAGCTCTATATCATGTTTAAAATTAGAAGAGTTTAAGATTTCAGATCATGAAACGATTAAATTCAAAATCAAATTACATAAGTTTTTTCAGATGAGAACGAAGAGAACAATAATTTCCTGGGAAAATTATACAAGCGACAGCCTTGTTAATGAATTACGACAGCTTAACTACACTGACTTTGAAAATCTGAGCATCGAAAATAAGGCAACATTCCTATATAATACGCTATCAAGCGCAGTGACCACCCTGACATACTCTAAAGAAGTCAGTGTCAAACTTATGAACAAGTGGTATGATTTTGAGCTGGCTAACTTAAATAAACGTAAGCTAAATCTTTACAAGATCAGCCTATCCACTGGAGAATGGAGTGAATATTATAGTGCGAAACGCCAATATAAACGGCCAATTAAGATAAAAAAAAAGCCAAGTACATGGAAAACAAAATCAACCATAGTGCTGGTGATAGTAAGGTCATGTGGACAAACTTGAAAAATTACATAAGCATGGCTAAAGAAAATAATGGTATTAAAAAAATTAAAATAAACGACCAACTCTACACAGAGGAAAATGAAATAGCGCAGTCTTTGAATGACTATTTCGTTGATAGTATATTGGAGATTAGCATGAATATTCCTACTTCTTTTAGTAATGAAGGTACTATAGATGAGCAAAATGGCCCTAATGTTTTTAAGTTTCAGAAAGTATCCACTTCAGAGATAGTTGATATAGTAAGTAAGTTTAAAAATAAAATTGGAGGGAAGAAACTTGTGTCGGAAGGAGTCGTTAAATACTCCATAACGTATACCGGTTTTTTCTATTCTCAACTTGTTAATGAGAGCTTAGATAAAGGTCTCGTTCCTAGTTTATGGAAATCTTCTATAGTTGTGCCATTAGAAAAAGTTAAAAATACCATCAAAGCTGAGGAGATAAGACCTATTAACACGTTACAATGTGATGAACAAATTTTGGAAACAGTGGTAAAAAATCAGCTGGTAAAATATTTAGAAGATAATGTAATTATTATACCTCAACAATCTGGTTTTCGAAAGAAACATTCATGTGAAAGTGCTTTGAATTTGGTTGTAGCTAACTGGAAAGAAGACTTAAGCAGGAAAAAACAGATATTAGCTGTGTTTTTGGACTTAAAGCGTGCATTCGAGACGATCGACCAAAACTTAATGCTGAAAAAGCTTTCTTGCATTGGCGTTTCTGGTATAGAACCAAAATGGTTTCAAGACTTCCTAATTAACAGATACCAAAGAACAGTGATTGGAACGTCCGTATCGGATAAAAGGGAGGTACCTGTTGGTCTACCTCAAGGGTCTGTGCTGGCACCCATACTGTTCAATATATATATTAATGATATAACTAGCTCCATTAAGCACTGTGAAATAAAATTGTTTGCTGATGATACATTGCTGATGATAAGTGGGAACAATATTACTGAAATATATGCTAAGCTGCAAGAAGATCTTAACAGCGTATATGGTTGGTTATGCGTAAACAGACTACAAGTGAATGTCAATAAAACGAAATTTATGGATATATCTAGACGCAATTTTCAAAAAAGTGAGCTACAAAACTTAAATATAAATAACGAACTAATTGAAAAAGTCAGCACCATAAAATACTTGGGAATACAAATAGATGATAAGCTGAATTTCAACGAGCACGTGGATTATACGGTAGGAAAAATAGCGAAAAAGTTATATTTTACACAACGAACCTGAAAATATTTAAATAGAAGGTATAAAATCATCGTCTACAGAGCTAGAATCGAACCTCGTTTTATTTATTGCCCAACTATATTTTTCATCTTGCAAGATAGTCAGATATACAAGCTACAAAAGCAACAGAACCGCGCTATGAGATTCATTCTCAAAAAACGGTATGACAAACCTATCAGAGACATGCTATGCTCTCTTAATTGGCTTAGCATTAGACAGCAACTTTTTTATTATACCATAAAATTTATTAAAAACATAATAGAAGGAACTTTGCCTGCGTATTTGAGGACTAATATAAAATATGTAAAAGATATGCACTCTGTAAATACTCGTAATAAAAATAATTTTAATCTGCCGGCTTATAAAACTGAAGCAGACAAATGTAATCTGTATTATAAAGGTCTTAAATCCTATAATGAACTACCGAATGATATTAAATCATGTCATTCCAATAAATTTAAACAAAAATTGTACAATTATTGCAAAACACTACCAATTTAGTGCTGGACAGGCGGACTTCCATAGCATCGATAGAAGTGCAGCGAAACTATACTGCTATGTAGCGCCAAGGCTTCCAAGCTCTTGTACGCATACAAAAAAGGCTGCCGAAGCACATACTGAGGCGCATCACTCGATTAACTCAGTGCATCGCCGTGCAGATGTTGCCTTCGCGCTTTACTAACATGCGCAAAATGCCTACATACTACACAAGCACAACGCTTTGTTCGCATGATCTGGAAGTCTCCCATCCATAGTACTCCAAGGTAGGACATAGATGTACCTATTCTAGATTGCATAATCCAGAAGACAATTATAAACATTTAAAATAGATTTAAGTTAGGCTTAGGAAAGCCGTAATAAATAAATTCATTATAAATACATTATAACTAGAGGGCTTATTGATGAACCTAATTGTATGTGACACGCTTCCTTTACCTGTGCAGAAATCGTGTTGCTAATGCCCGATACTTGGGCACCTACTATTTTGGAAGGCAACATAATTCGCCGTTTGAGTCGCTCGGTTATGAATGAGCATTCTGATCCCGAATCTATTAAAGCTCTTGCTGAGAACCTAACTCCATTATGTTGTATATTGACTCTCGCTGTGCCTAGTAGTATTCCCTTGAATTTGCGAAACATGAGTCTACGTTATTAACCCGAGTGTTTTCTGTTTCAGTTTCGCGCCTAGCTTTGGCTTGTCTGGATGTAGATAGACTGTTGTCAGATGAATCACGTGTCGTGTTTGCTTGGGGTTGAATTGGAAGGTGGAGTGTTGGGTGGTGTCTTGACTGACACGTTCTGCAACGATATGTGCTGGAACATTTAGAAACAGTATGTCCAGCGGATAGGCAATTCAAGCACTCTCGCATGCTCTTCACATGTTCAATGCGACTGCTTGGAGTCAGGCGTAAGAATTTCTCACACTTTGCGATTCTGTGTGCGGTACTTTTGCACATCTTGCATGTTGGTTTGGCTACACTAGTCTGAAAGGTCAGTTTTTTCGATGGTGTTTCCACGCTTGGTCGAGAGGATGGATTTTTAGGGGGCTTTCCTTTCAGCCCTGTGACTGTTTCCAATGTTTGGAATCTATTCGTCAAAAATTTCTCCATATAAACCCATTTTGAGATTTCAGTTTTGTTTTCTATTGTTTGCTCCCACAAAGCCAATGTAGTTTCAGGCAGTTTAGTGGAGCATAAATATGTTAAGATTGCATCCCAGTTGGATATGTTAATTTGATGACACTGAAGCGCTGAGATGCAATTGTTTATATCTCGTTGCAGTTTTTTAATCGAGCTACCGCATTCGCTGTCAATTGCATTTAAATTAAACAAAATTTTCAATTGTGCATTTACCAAGATACGCTTGTTTTCATAGCGATCGCATAGATTCTTCCAAGCTGTTTGGAACCCATCATTAGTTAGTGGACATCGTCGCACTATTTTTTTCTCCTCCGCTTGTGTCTTTTGGTTGAGGTGATACAACTTTTCGACTGGGGTAAGGCGTTTGTTAAGTACGTATATGGCGCTGAACATGTCCCTGAAGGACGGCAATGAAATATAATCTCCTTTAAAGACATCTGTGTCACAAGGAGGCCTACGTATGCTATATTCGCGACCCACGGAATCTGTTTCTTTCTCTAACTTTTCTATTTTTTCAGCTAGCTCATTTATTGCCGCTTGGCATTGTAAGAAATTGAAATAAGTGGCTTTATGTTTCTTTTTAACTGCTGATATATCCTTTGTTAGGAAGTCTGATGAACTCAGAAGATCGTCGTATGCCCGTTTTGTCTTTCCCACAAGGCTTTTAGTTCCTCCGTTTGAAGTTTTAAGGAGTGTTTACTGAGCTCTGTTGTGGGCATGGCATTATAATCTACCTCAAATTCTGCCACTGCATCTGCCTGGCGGATATAGCTCTCCATTTTGTTATTAAATGGAAAACGAAATTATTAAACACAAAGTATTTAATGAAATTTGCCTTTGCAGAGAGTCGTGTATGAGGTGACTGGTCAACATCCTAGGGACTGAGAGTTGCTACACTCGCTGTGTCGCGGAAGTGATATTACAATCGTGCCTCTATACGTAACTAGTATAGGTAAATGGGTATGTGCACGAACCCAAGTGATATTTGTGTAATGTGTTAAAAGTGATTAAAGTGCAACACACTCCTATGGACTGTGGCACAACTGCTACTTAGTTTGAAAGAACCGACCAGTTAATTAGGCCAGAAAATGTACCGAGTATTTTTTCATTTGTGCGCAAAGTTTAATAAGAAACCGTGTGAAAGTAAAAAAAAAGACAGAACTGGCCGACCAGTGGACAAAGTTAAGCTCTCTGACACAAGGGCTTACTCCCAATTTGAAAAAAAAACTTGAAGAAAGCGTGGTTGACAAAATGCCGAAGGTGAGTCCTGCAAAGGTTTTGGCAACTGGAGTGTCGTTGCACGTTACGTTTCACTTCGTGTATTTGTGGTTGTTGTACGTCAGCGCTAGTAATTTTTAAGGTGTTCCTTGGGTTGCAAGTACACTCGCCGCTACGTACGAATTTGTGGACTGTGCCGGAATTATGACGTATATTCCGGCAATATGAATAGCGAGTTTGTATTAAAAAAATATTCCGAACTTTCCCGCCCAAAACAACAATAGGTGTAGAGTGTATATACATATGCGGATAGCTAGAAGAACTTTCAACTATCACGCTGTTAAGTGACTTTTGTTTGCTTCGCTGTGTGACCGTGTGATGTCAAATAAAGATTCAGTTGTGAATTAATGCCAATAAGATGTTTTTCAATTAACTAAAATTTATTTCTGCAAATGTGTTGAGCAGCGGTGAAGTGATATTCGATTTTTGGGGTTATGTTACCCCGTACTTACACTGTGACCGGAGGATCTTATCACTTGTGAGGATTTTAAGAAAATTGTTTTAAGTATGTGTGTGTGTGTGTGTACGTCAAGCACAATAGAAGTTATCACCGCTGAGCGTCAAGGGAAGTTTACAAAAGTAAATAATTACTTGCAACTTTATTATTTTAAATTTAAATTTCAAATCAAAAATAATCACACACGTGCCCGAATTTTAAAAACCACGTACCTTATAAGTTCGTTGAAAAATTTTTTGTGGAAAAAAACGTCCGCTTTGCTTTTGTTGTAATTTTTCGCAATTGCCGTATAATGTGTTCTGCGCTGTTAATTGCCTTTGGGTTACTTTCCCAATTTCTCCTAACCAAGATGACTGCAGATGCTTTTACCAATGTAATTAACTTCAATCGCTCTGTTTGCTTTCCAAATTGAATCGCTGTCGTTTGTTGTTGACTGTAATTCGATTGGTTGTTAAATTCTCGGCTTCGGAAGGACCAAATTATTACGTGAAAGATTCGAATCTCCACGCAATCGCCAATGGAAAATTGAACGCCGTGAAAAGAAAAGTTAAAAAATACGGAAGATGTTAATAAATATACATTCAAGTAAGGATTTTATTGAATTCAAGAATAATTATGTAACAATTAAATTGTGTTTCGAATTAATATATATTCAAATAATGATTTTAATGTTTTAAATAATAAGCCTTTAACAACAAAATTGTGTTTGGGATATGTGAATAGTGATGTAACTCTTACCTTGACACTCGATGGCTAGAATTGCTCGCGTTGCCGGTCGTGATTCAAGAAAAAAGGAAATCAATTGCAAAAAAACGCTGAACCCTCAGTACAAGAGCCTTCGTTAAGTTTCCTCTTAACAAGGCTCCGGTGCTAAAAGCTCATAGCGGCAAACACAAAGCCGTGTTTGTGTTAGTGCATATAAAGATATGCGAAACTATTGGTTCTGCCTGTAGACCGGTATGCGGATTGATTTACGAGGGTGGACCGAAATATTTAGGTCTCGGACCTAAACAGTTAGTCTTCCAGTGTTGTGGGACAATGCCATCAAAGAGCTGGAGTTCCTTATAGTGCCTGGGTTACAACAGGAGGTCTAACTAGGGATCGACTTCTGGCAAGCCTTTCAGCTGAACGTAGTCAGCAGAGGTCCGAGTATTACGTCTAATGGGTTGGTCGTATCAGAGCACGCACCCGCCGAAGGGGACTTGTCATTCGATGCGGTGCAACGTGTGTTGAATTCTGATGAAACAACGGCTTTAGATCGTGTTAAAGCTCAGTTCCCCTCATTCGCAGTCCTTGGGTTAGGCAAAACTGATTTAGAGCAGCACGCCATCGAGGTGACGGATGAAAACTTTCCAGTTAAACAGAGGCATTATCCGATTTCTCCGGCTATACAACAGTTGGTCTACACAGAGTTGGACAGGATATTGGAAATGGGCGTGATCGAAGAAAGCAACAGCTGCTGGAATTCCCCTGTCTCACTTGTAGTTATAGGACCGAAGAACCGATTGTGTTTGGATGCAAGAAAGTTAAATGAACGAACCATAAAGAATGCCTACCCCTCCCGAACATCGATGGGCGTCTTCAGAATACCAGGTACATATCTGCCATTGATTTGAAGGAAACGTTTTTGCAGATACCGTTAGAGCGAAAGTACAGGGCGAAACATGCTTTTACTGACCTGGTAGACTCCTGTATCATTTCACAGTCATGCCATTCGGGCTGTGCAACGCTGCACAACGAATGTGCCGACTGATGGATAAGGTGATACCTGCTTCCCTTCGAGAGTCTGTGTTCGTTTACTTAGATGATTTGCTTGTATGTTCCGAGGATTTTCGTCTCATTTGTATTTGTTGTCTGTAGTGGCTAAATGTCTTCGTGATGCAAAATTGACGATCAACTTTGAAAAGAGCAAGTTTTGTTTTAAGGAAGTGCGTTATCTCGGACACGTGGCTGGGGATGGATGCATCCGCATGGATGATAGCAAAATAGTAGCAATGCGGGACTTTCCCGAACCACGAACCCCAAAACAGCTCAGAAAATTCCTAGGGATAACAGGATGGTATAGACGTTTCATCCAGAATTATGGCACCATCGCAGCGCACCTACACGACCGACTGACGAAAGACAACATAAAGAAAATTACGATGACATAGGACGCCAGAAAGGCAGTCGAGGTGTTGAAACAAAAACTGATATCTGCACCAGTACTAGTGCATCCGGACTTTGACAGACATTTCTACATACAATGTGACGCATCGACGATTTACCGATGATGCAACACGGAGCATCGTATGAACTGAGCCGGAAGATAAGCGCGCTGAAGGATGCAGATTAAGAAGTAGTGCAAAGGAAGATAATCTGCAGATGCTCAGAAACAAGATAAGGGTAGAATTGAAGTTGGCACACGAGAGAAGTCGAAAGGTTTAAGATACGCGAGCGAAGGATGTGGTTTTCAAAGTTGGTCAAAATGTTTTCCGGCGCAACTTCAAGCAGAGTTCTAAAATTGATAACTTCAACGCGAAACTGGCACCGAAACAGTTGAAATGTATTGTATTGAAAGCGACAGGGAATGCTATGTACGAGCTCGCCGACGTCAGTGGCAAGACAATAGGGATATACCACGCCAAGGACTTGTTCGCATAATAGCTGCATGTTATGTGTAGTCCTTGTCTTAGATGTTAAGTGTTGTGATCTCGTCATTGCATATATTAGGTACAGTTGTTTAGACTAGACGACCTCCGATGCAGTGGTGCATGATTGACCATTTAGTAGACTTGATTATTGGATTCTTTTTTTTTTGTAATTAATTGTTTTAATTAATAATTACACAAAACCAAACCCAAGGCTGCGTTATGAATTTCTTTTACGCTCACGCTCCATCATGCAGGCACCATCGGCGGATGCGAGCCTGTAACGGCAGCCTTTGTAGTCAATTTTTTTATGTTTTTTTTTTTACAAAACCGGGTATATGATCAGATGTGTATGCAACGGCATACAAAAATCTTTCCCCTTTTTAACTTACACACCCCTCGCGAAGGGCAGACATCTTGCCGCGATGCGAGGGCTTAGTCGCTGACCACGGGACTATGCCACCCAGTAGGATGCAGGTTCACATGGATCTCAATGGCTGCGGTGGCCTAGTCCTAGGGTGAGCGATGACCAAGATCTGTCCCCTCCCAATCCAGGGTGTTATGCGGCACCGTGCCCATTGGATGGTTTGCAGCCGGGAGGTTAATCTGGCTGTATTTGTACGGAGCCTCTCTGACACCGGGCCGCCTCAGAGAGTAAAAATAGTCTTTCCGCGGTAAGGGGCTCTGCCGCGGCGGACGACACTTTTCCCCCTTTCAATAAAGTGACCCTAAGCTGGCCTCGTCTAGCAAGGGGTCGTACGAACAAGATGAACAACAAAAACAAAAAAAAACAAAGTAAAAGATAATTCGTCCTCCTCCACAGGGAGAAGGACAACAGCATTGGCATCCATACGCCCTAGTAAACGAGGGAGGGCTACCAATGCTACCAACGCTAAAGGGAAGAGCGACTTGGTGGGGGTCGGCAATAGTATGGCGGCGAAGGGAGTTGCGCTGGCAACGGCGAACCCTGACGCGCCTGCTGTTGTCGGACACCGACCAAGCGCCGGAACGGCAACCTTTTTTCCCACGGCTGTGGCAGGGGTCGCTGGACCTGGCCACTCCGAGCCAAGGGAAAACGGGCCGCAACAGCTACTTTAACCGGGGGAGCGACTGCGTTGGAAACGACGAGTCGGCTCCCCATGGACGACAAGAGGGCAACCTCAGTCAACACAGTCTTAGGTGATCGGACGGGGGCAAGCACCAGTATGGCGGCGAAGGTAGTTGCGCTGGCAACGGCGAACACTGACGCGCCTGCTGATGCTGGGCGCCCGTCTGACGCCGGTATGGCGACTGTTCTCCCCACGGCTGTGACAGGGGTCCCACGATCTGGTCACACTGAGCCAAAGGAGAAAGGAGCCATAATGAAGACATCATCCGGGGGTACGACCGCGAGGGCAACTACGGGTCAGACTCCTTCTCAAGAAGAGTCCCACAAGGGATCGTTCCACAGGAACAAAAGAAGGGCTGCAAAAGTCCTGTCAAGGTATGAGGGTGTTCCGCTGGAAGCGCTGTCAGAGAACGCCAGGAATTCGGTGGAAAGGGCGCGAGCTCTACTGCCGAATTTTCGGGGTTCTCTGCCAACAAGCGCAACCCCATATAAACGTCAAAGGTCCGATGAGGACATCAAACCACCGCCGAAAAGGCACCAGAATCACCCCGCGGTAGCCAAACCCAGCTTTGCCGAGGTAGCCAAGGGCCGGATCCTTATAGGAATCCTGGACCGAGGGAATGACCGTGGTCCGGAATGAAATCGGTAATGCTGTTCTCGACGTGCTGATGGAGTCTCCGGGTAGTCCGCCGCGAGGTTCTGATGCAGGATGGTACCAGGGCCAAATCAAGGTACTCGCTTGCGAGGACGCAAGGTCTGTTGCGCTGTACAAGGCAGCAGCCGCGAAGCTGGGACAAGTCTATCCCGGCGCGATTATCGAGGTCGTTGACTGGAAGGACATTCCGGCTCGGCCAAGGGCCAGGGCATGGGTTCCAGCGGTTCCAGCAGAACCTGAGAGAATTCTCAGGATGCTGCAACTGATGAACCCGGCTCTCCCAACGCAGGACTGGAGTGTCATCCAAGTCGAGGACGCTGTAGGACCTAGGAGACAGGTCGTGTTAGCCCTGAATAAGGAAGCTCTCGAGCCCCTTAGACGGAGCAAAGGAAGAGTGTTCTACGGCCTCGGGGAGGTCGTAATTCACGTATACCGTGGGGACGCACAGCGCGCATCCCTTTCGAGTGCCTCTTTGGACACGGACATTGAGGCACCCGAAGTGGAAGCGGAAATCTCCGACGCCGAAAGCCTGGTTTCCGCCACGTCAAATTGCGCAGGGGCTCTGGGCAATTTGTCGATGGAGGATGCTCTGCTGGATAGCGACGGAGAGGATCCCAACATCACGGTGATGGAGGCAGGGGAGTCTGAGCAAGCTCATGCTGAGGCGGCTCCAGATAAACCTGCACAAAAGTAAGGCAGCCTCGGCTGCTCTCATCAGTCGCCTTTCTAAAGGCGACGTCGAAGTGGTCCTTATCCAAGAACCCTGGGTGAACAACTCAAGGATTTGCGGATTGGGGGCCACTGGGTTTAAGCTCATCCGAGCTGCAGATGAAGGTAAACTGAGAACATGCATTTTAGTAAAGTCTGAGCTAAATATCTTTCTCTTGCCTAATTATAGCAATGGTGACGTCACAGCGGCCAGCTTGGCAAACGGAGGCACCCAATTAACGCTAGCCTCCGTTTATATGCCGTACGACGCAGATGAACCTCCTCCGCAAAAGACGGTAAAGGATCTGGTGGGCGACTCAAGCAAAGGCCATCTGCTAATTGGGACAGACGCAAACGTCCACCACGTGCAGTGGGGTAGTTCCGACATAAACACTCGGGGTGAGTCAGTTTTTGAGTACCTTTTAACAACTAACCTTGTAGTTTGCAATGTAGGTAATGAACCAACTTTTATTACTAAAAACCGTAGAGAGGTTATTGACCTCACTATTTGTAGAGAAAGCGTTTATGGGTGGGTTAAAAAATGGCGTGTTCTTGAGGATCATTCCTTTTCAGACCACCGTTATATTGAAGTAATGTTAGAGTTCTTCGTCGATCGGCCCATTGCGAGACGTAACCCACGTAATACAAACTGGGAACTACATAATGAGCTGTTAGCAATAGAACTACCAGAACTGCCCCCACAAAGCCACTCATCAACGATGGAGCTAGAGGGTCTGGTAGAAACCTTCACATCGGCTTTCTCAAAAGCCTTAGAACAGGCCTGTCCATTGCCAAAACCGCGCGGTAAGCGTAAACCTCACTGGTAGTCCCATGATCTGGACCTACTTCGTAAATCCTGTAGAGAACAGTTTAGCAAAGCCAAATTCTTTGATAAAGGGTCACAATGGCTAGAATACAAGGACAAACTAAGAACCTACAAAAAAGTCCGGAGACAAGCGAAGAGAACTTCATGGAGAAACTTCTGCACTAGAGTCGAAAGTATCGTGGACACATCCAGGCTACGGTGAGTGCTTTCTAAGACGCAAACAGCTATTAGGTTTCTGCGGAGACCGAATGGTACCTGGACCAGCACAGAAGGGGAAACTCTAGAGCTGCTACTGGACACACATTTCCCGGGCAATATGACCAACGCACCGGAAGTACCTGCAGCAAACCAAGCTGTGAATATACCCATCACTGAGGAGAGAGTGAGGTGGGCAGTCAAAAGTTTTAAACCTTTTAAGGCTGCTGGACCAGACGGGATTGTACCCGCTCAACTTATCTACTCTTTGGAGGTATCAGCCAACTGGCTGCGGCACATATATATCGCTTGTTTGGCTATGAACTATATTCCGTGTGCATGGAGGAGCGCCACGGTCATATTCATTCCTAAGGCAGGCAAAGCCTCGCATTACGAGCCGAAGGACTATAGACCTATCAGTCTTTCATCCTTCGTACTCAAGACCCTAGAGAGAATAGTTAGCGATTTTCTCACTACAAGCATTGACAGGAATCTCATTTCGGACTATCAACACGCGTACACCAAAGGTAACTCTACGGAGACTGCGCTACACAGCCTAGTCTCTACTAGAGAAACATCCTTGTTCGAAAAGGATTATTGTCTTGTGGACTTCCTAGACATTGAAGGAGCATTCAACAACATAAGTGCAGACGCCGTTAACATTGCTTTAACTGATCTGGACGTAAATAGACCCCTAGTGGGACTAATTGATCAACTGCTTAGGCGTAGTTTTAGACAAAAAGCTGAACTGGAAGGACAACGTTATCCAGCGACAAAAGAAAGCGTACATTGCCTTATATACGTGTAACAGAGCCATTGGCAAAAAATGGGGACTCACCCCCAACATATGCAGATGGATTTATACCGCGATTATCAGACCCATACTGCTGTATGGGGTAGTCGTATGGTGGCCAGCCTTGAGCAAGGCGTCAAACCTAAACTTGTTGGGTAAAGTCCACAGATCCAGCATGATAAGCATAAGCGGGGCTCTAAGAACAACGCCTAGCGAAGCTCTTCAGGTCATTCTTGACATCTTTCCACTGGATCTGGCTGGTCATCGAGCAGCGGCAACGTCAGCCCTGCGTCTAAGGGAGTTGTCGTGCTGGAACAACAGGACCACAGGACACTCAAGTATACTAAACAAATACAGTTTTCTCCCTCCTAGCACAGATCGCTGTGCGACCACAACAGTTGCGGAAACCAACTTTAAGATAAACATACCCAGCAGGGATGACTGGACGGAGTCGGATAAGTACACTGCTATGGGGAACAGCATTTCCATATACACGGACGGCTCCAAGATAAACGGGAGAGTTGGGGGTGGATTATACTCAAGGGACCTTGACCTCCAGCTCTCATTCAGACTACCCGACCACTGCAGTGTATTCCAGGCAGGAGTTGCAGCCATAATAGAAGCCGCAGCTAGGATAGGGATATACATTGTCGGCAAAGAAATTTTTATCTTCAGCGACAGCCAAGCTGCCATAAAATCTCTGGGCTCCCACTCATTCAATTCTGAACTAGCACTAAACTGTCGCCGATCTCTTCAAGAGATGGCTCAACAGAACCGTATACACCTCACATGGGTCCCTGGACATAGGGATATCGAGGGAAACTACATTGCAGATGAACTCGCTAGGCAGGATACAACCAAGCAGGTTCTTCCTGGACAAGAACGCTTAGGTATGCCCCTGTCCACATGCAAGCTAATGCTAAAAGATCACATCTACCGTCAAGCCGACAAAGATGGCTACAAACACCGGGATGTCGAACGTCGAAAGAAACCTGGCCTAAATGGGATCCTTAAAGGTCCCGTCACGTGTACAACCTAAGAAGGGATACAATTTCCACACGTGTGGGGGCACTAACGGGTCATTGCCTCATAGGTAGGCATGCAGAAAGGCTAGGAGCACCTTATCGTCGTTGCTGTAGGAGTTGTAAAGAAGATGAGGAGGAGGAAACGGTGGTTCACCTCATTTGCAACTGCCCAGCGCTAAGCGGAGCACGGCAGCGCTTTCTGGGAGCTCCATTTCTTGATACTATGAGTCAGGTTGTGGAGCATGACGTCAAGAACCTGGTAGCTTTCATCAGGTCCTCAAAATGGTTCGAAGAGGAGAGGTAACAGTGTTTTTCGTGGTATCACAACGGGCCTAGTACTACTGACCTAAGTGTGCCCTCGGGCAGCCACCCCAACCTAACGTAACCTAACTTACACACACTTGGCCAAATACGCGCATGTATTAGTAGTTGATTAGTGGAATGCATATACGTGCATAGGTGCACCCGCTATGGCGTCGAACACGGATAAGCTTCACCGTGGCTGAAAGGCTTTGCTGAACGGTGAATAGGGAAATGACACAAGGTAAAAGTGCCTATAAAAGGGGGTCCACTTCATAGTTTAATCATTAAAGTCGAAAGTCGTGGTCTGTGCTGCTTGCACCAAGTTTAAAGTGTGAAAAAAGGTGAAAGTTTGTTAAAAGGTGCGTGTTTCAAATTCGAGTGTGTGCAACAAAAAGTTTAAAGTGTATTTTAAAGTGCGTGGTTTTCGAAAAGTTTCGCGTCGATATAATTAAGTGCAAATTAAATCCCTGGGAATTTTTCCTTACCGCCACCCTGCTGGTGCAACGAGCGCACCGTAGTAGCAAATTGATTGGCAGTTGAAATCTGATAAGTCACTGTGTTTATTTTTTTTTTTTTTCAATAAAAGAATATGTTTTAAAGAATTGGTGGTTGGTAGTGAGAAACGTGAAAATGGAGGCTTCTTAGAAGAATAGTTCTTACATTTCCTACTATTTACCATAAACTAAAAGAATGTGCTGGCCTAGGCGTGCCAACATGTTCATCGAGTTATCTGGCTAAGAACTGATTAGGTGAGATTCGGCTTTGTTTTGCTTTTGTAATAAAGTAAACGCATATGACCACGAAACCAGATAACCCGACGAAGACGCCGACGGGAAGAGTGCACATATTTGTAGACAATTGCTTTAAATTAGCTTTCCTTTTCATTTGATGAAAAACGTATTTTTGATCTTTCAGATACCCGAGGCAGCCATAGGCCACGACAAGTACAAAGAATACAATTAAAAGTCAACAGCAACTACGACAATTACCACAACGAGTAACAACAAAAATTCACGACAGCACGAAATACCACAACATCAACAACAAGTGAACTAAAGGATTGGGAGGATCTGCATCATTGTTTCTCGCTTCCACGCAAGGATCAACACCATTTTCCATTCGCCACAAAAAATGAGGGTAGTAATACGACCAACACACCCAACTATTATTAACACAGAATAACCAACGAGCACTTCACTAATACATACGCATATACACCAAAGGTAAAACAAATCCGAAAATAACACAGCACATTAGCTACGAGCACACACACAAACAAGCTATAAGCGACATACACAAGGCAACCTTGTTGGCAAATACCCGGTAACAGTAGTCTAATCAATAAGGTTTTTCAATCAGAAGAAAGTTTGTCTAAGCGGAGTCGCCCCTCGGCAGTGTTTGGCAAGCGCTCCGAGTATATTTCTGCCATGAAAAGCTCTCAGTGTAAACTCATTTGCCTTGCAGATGCCGTTCGGAGTCGGCATAAAACATGTAAGTCCCGTCCGGCCAATTTGTAGGGAAAACCAAGACGAGCACAACGCAAATTGGAAGAGAAGCTCGGCCTTAGATCTCTTCGGAGGTTATTGCGCCTTACATTTTTTTTTTAGTAGTCTAGCAACATTATACACGGCGCAAGCAACATCCAACTTCCAACACAGCAACATTGGTAGTAAAACCTCCACCACCACAGAAAATTTATACACGCAACATCATCACTCACCCGAAACATCCACCACTAGAGAGCTCAGCAACTTCAACACGAGAGCGGTTGGGAGAGCCATTGCTATTTTCACCGTGAGCGCTCTCACCAACTCGTATGCTCACCACACTGATATGAACCATTAAGGTACACCTTGAAAAACCACAAAAAATCTTTTTTCATGACATTTTTATTTGCTTTATCTTATGTACTTTTCCTTTTTTGTAATTTACACATATTTTTTTTCTAGATCAATAAGTGATAATTTTGTTTGAAATTTGCATAATAAGCGTAGCCTTAAGTTCACATTTCATTTCAGAAAAGTTACTATAGTCTAAGACCCTTTTAAATTTATTTTATATCTGAGTTGCCGTGGTCTTTAACCGATCCCGTCCATTTTTACAAGAAATATATTCTGCAGTAAGGAAAATATGTGTACAAAATTTCATTACGGTATGTTAATTTTTCTTCGAATTATGGCTCCCGAAACATAGAACATTGCCTAGTCATAAAAGGAGTGGTACCACACTTACTTTAAAAAATTTTAGTGTTTACCAATTTAATGTAATAATTCAATTTAGAAAGTAAAATTCTATTGACACAAAGCTCTTTTTCGCTAAGATATAGTTTATTATTTTCGTATACGACCCTTTTAAAAATCTTTTATATAAAAGTGGGCGTGGTCTTTAACCGATCTCGTCCATTTTGCATAGAAATATTTCCTGCTATGGGGAAAATTTGTGTACCCAATTTTATTACTATCCGTTAATTTTTCTCTTTAAGAAAAAAACTAACTCATTAAAGAAATGATACATTAAAAAGCCGTCAAACTTTGAAAAGTAAAAAACAAACGAGAAAATTTTAGATAACTTTTAAAAAATCTCAAAAATTTGCTATAAAAAGTGTAGACAAACATATATATTTTGGAAGCCCTATCTTTTGTCTTTCCAAAACTATTAAGCAATCAAAAATTGATGGACAAATGACGGAGTAACGAATTTTTGAATGCGCGAGGTACAAGAAAAACAGTTTTCCAACAATACCTTGAAAATTTCGGGGTGTTAGAAAATTTATAAACCCATTGTCTTGATCTACTCATCAAGACCTACGATGAACAGTAGGTCGCTACAAAATTGCTTTTTTTTGTAGCACTGTAAATAGGCGGGCCTACAATTTTTGATGAAACAAATAAAAGAGAAAAAGAAGGACACAAAAATCGACTTATAAAAGTAAAGTAACATTTTATATAAAAAAAAAGAATCCAAGTTATTCTAATAATTTTATTGTTTAGGTAAATAAGCACTGCTAAATACATATGAAAATGTAATATAAAAAAAATTCAATGTGTACAAAATATACAATTTTTAAACTTTTTTGTAATATAGACATACACATATACATGTTAATATAAATGTAAGAGGAAGAAATTTATATAATCTGACTAGAAGACCAGGCAGACGTTGTCCTGCCCTAAATTTGGCTTATCTGCATACATTTTAATAAGCTTTTTCAGTCGGACTCTGCCCTCCCCCCTCTTAACTTTTTCCTAATCATTTTATTCACTCCTCCCTCCGTCTTTTTCGCTTCATCTATCTCCATCTTCGTCTCATTCTATCTCTTTCTCAATCTCCTTCTCTCTTTTCTCTTCTCTCAATTTCTTCTCATTCTTCTGCATCCCTTATTGCCTGTCCCACAGGTTGGTATGTACTTTATTCCAGTCCCAGTCCCAGTCCCACTCCGAGTCTCAGTCCCAGACCTGGTCCTAATCCAGTCCCAGTCCGTCTCTGGATAATATATTACTCTGTACTAAAGCACTCATTAACAGCTTTCATTTGATATCCATATTGCATAAACACTGTCTAGGCATTCACTGGCCCACGTTTTGGCCTATATCTCGAGACCCTAGTCACCCAGAGGTATGAAAATTACCCTCTACACAACTAAAGGCTCACCTGAATTAAAAAAAAATGTCATAGCACCTCTAAATCGCGGGCCCCTCAAACCCCCCCCCCCCCTCCCACCCTCTCGGCGGGCCTGGTGATGTGCTATACTTGATATCATTCGCTATAATAATTTTTATTGATAAGCAGGTTATTTAATTAAACACCAAGCAATTACACGGAAGTATATCCGCACCACCTGAAAATATGAGTGCCACTGCGTATACGTAACATTTTATTATTACGTATAAACAAAAAAAAATTGGAATAAAATAATACATATTGCGACTATAAACTGAGATATAACCTATCCTATCTCTCAAGTTAGATCAAACTACATATGGGGTGCAAAACAAATTCAAAATCGGTTCAGTAGTTTAGGGGTCCATCGCACCCGAAAATGTTGTGACATGTGTTTTTTATATATTAAGGTTTATATATGTGTGTATGTACATAAAAGAAAAAAAAACATAAAACGAAAAATTCAAAAAGCCCTAACGTAAAGTTTAAAATTGCCTCGAATGAACGATTTTCAAAAAGGAAGGTACACCCTAATATTTTCATTCATTCGAACCAATTCATAGAATGCAAAAGAAGAATATGGCAAATGTGATCAGTTTGCCCAATTCTTCTTTCTCAAAAGGAAGGGTGATATGAAGGAAAAATAAGTATTAGCTAAAGGTAGTCTATGACGTCACAGAAAAAAAATAAGATAGAGAAAAAAGAAACGAAGCATCATTATATTTTCGGCGCCTTTAAACTTCAGACGTGTTTCCTGTTTAATCCATGTCTTCAAAAAGGAAAACGTCTCGCACAAATTTCTCAAAGCTGCAAATCGTTCAGTGATGCAAGTGATTACCGAATCAACGATCACCAAGAATGTAAAGTTTTTATATCAGACTCTGGATCATCCGTCGTCATCTCATTTCCATTATCTTCAAAACGTCTTTTGAGTTTTCTCCTTCGAATGTCCGGAAACTTTGCCGAGATGTTCAATTGAATAGCAACTGTTTTGCATTCGTTTAAAATTGATTTCATTTGTCCCTGTTCAACTTCAAATCAGCTAATAAGGTATCTAGATGTCGGACCGACGTTTCTTTCATTAATGGTTGTCAGTATTTTGAACCAAATTGCGTTTAGTGCTTGTGTTAATGCTCAAACATGGTTTGCGAATGGTCTGATTGCCTCAATTCTAGTACGACAATCTTTTAATGGGATTTCATGTTTACCTAGAGTATGGTAAATTAAATCAGCGATTTCCTGACCAGTTTTTTGGTTACGATCCACGAAAGCCAAAAACCGTTCTTGAATTGTAAAATTTGTTGCTTTCGAATTGAAATGGAGGTAGCGCAAAATGAACGTAGTCTGTTCAACGTAACTAGCAGCAGGCGTAGCATCAACGATAATAGCAAAATACTATAGTTTCCCTCACGTGTTTTGCAAAAATTTCTGTAAACTCGTTCTGAATGTCTGGGGAAAGATAGTGAACTTGTAAACATTTGTGCTGCTGTTGTGAAATCCTATCTTTCTCCAAATGATCTCTAAGTATCGGATCATAATGGCTTATGTGTTCTAAGATGGCCAAAACGTTTCCATTGTTTCGTTCACCAAGACATATAATTTCGCCTCTGAAAGCTAGGCCTCTTTCACCCAAAAATAAAATAGTGTCTAAATCAAATAAAATTTCTTTCCACTTTTGAGTTTCAGATATTAGTTATTTACTGATAAATGTATCAATTGTAGCCTCCTTTTGAATTAAATTTTGTAAAGATCGCCATTGAATATGACATTTAATGTGATCTTCAGATTTTCGTGTGCTGGCAGTTCACTGTATAGCTCCTTCCACACCTGGAATTTCGAATGTCCACCCGTACAACAAATGTTAGGTCGATTTAAAGTGTTGGTTCTTAACAGACGACATGGTAGGCAATAACAAGCCTTGCTACTGGCACCCCACACCAATCAGTCATGCTCCACTTTCTCTCCATTCGGCAAGATTCTGTTTAACAACGAGGTAGGAAATGCGTCGTCATGAAGATCACGTGGAAAAATAACAGGACACTTTTGATAACCTCGACGAGTTATTTCGTTGACTTCTTCACATCGCAAAAACTCATTATTCACGGTACCGATGTCGAAGTCATTTAAATAATCTGGACTTTGATACAGAGTTTGTAACGATGCTTTTCCGTGACCCAGTTGCTTCTTAAATAATTGCTGGGGTATACTCTCCGTGTCCGGGGTTCGTTTACAATAAATTTGTATTCAAGGGGCACCTTGCTAGTCGATTTAATAGAATACTTCACTTTATTCATTGACTGCTTAAATAATACAATATAAAAGAAAACGTGTTTGTATACTTCATTTGCAAATTCACTTAGATTATCTTGCGATATTCTCGACTGTGGTGGCGGGCCTTAACGGTCCGGCCGTATTCCGTTAGATGGATCCCGTTTGTATGTGGCGTCGGTGCCCTGTCACGCCTTATGTCGGCGTCTCTCTCTGCCGCGGTGCTCTGTCGTGCCTTGTGTCGGCGTCTACTTGTAGTGCTGAGCGATGCTCTGCCACGCCTTGCGCCGGCGTCTGCTTGTATTGGTGAGGCGATGCTCTGCCGTGCCTTGCGTCGGCGTCCACTTGTATTGCTGGGCGATGATCTGCCGCGCCTTGCGTCGGCATCTACTTGTATTGCTGAGACGATGCTCTGCCGTGCCTTGCGTCGGCGTCTACTTGTATTGCTAAGGCGATGCTCTGCCGCGCCTTGCGTCGGCGTCTACTTGTATTTCTGAGGCGATGCTCTGCCGCGCCTTGCGTCGGCGTCCACTTGTATTGCTGAGGCGACGCGGTCGACGTCGGCGTAGGCGAGCGGACGTCACCTGTTCGCGGGTGCGCGTTACTGTGGGGGCCTTTGCCTACGCGGGTGTGAACGAAGTCTCAAGCGGTGTTCGGTGGTACAACCGACACATTCACCACTTAAACCCCGAATCACTCCTATGAAACGATCTCTCTTGGTGGTACAACCGACACATTCGAGGTATGCTTCACTGGTAGCTCCGTGCTAACTAACTCCTGTGCTTCTGTGTCGCTCCTTTTATAGTTGTTGTGTTTGGTGTTGCTAGCTCAAATGGTTGCGTTGCCATGGTTACCGTGTTGCTGTTAAATGTTGCGACCGCTCGTTGTGTTGCTGATACTTGTTAGTTTGTCGTGTTGCTATTAAGTGTTGCAATCGCTAGTTGTGTTGCTGAGAGTTGTTGGTTTGTCGTGTTGCTAGGGCCTTTTGTGGCTGGCTGTTGTGTTAATGCTGTGTTAAATATATTGTGGGGTCGTTTTGTGTGGGCCAAATTAATGAGGTCTTGGAGAGATGGCGTTCCTTTGCGAGCACTAGTTCGCCGACTACGGCGGTCCATTTTCTCCGCCATAGATTGTAGTGCCATGCTTGGTCTGCCGCCGCTCGTTCCATATTCTACCTCACTATTCGGAATGCCTCTTGCATTCTGTCGGATTTTTCTTCTGCCGTGGTGGTGGCTGTGTCCTTCCACAGGTTGACCTCGTCAAACAATGCCCCTGGTAGTCGCGGTTCCCGTCCTTGTACGAGGAAGGCTGGACTGTATCCTGTGGACGTGGTCACACTGGTGTGGATGGCCAGCTCGATCTCTGGGAGAAGGTCGTCCGATCTGTTGTGCTGTGATCTGGTGAGTTGTGCTATGATCCTCTTGACTGTTCTGTTCGCCCGTTCAGTTGGGTTTTCTTGGGGGTGTAGGGCGCCGTAAATTGTTGTCGTATCCCTATTTCCTTGAGGTAACGCTGCCACATTGTGCTGGTGAACTGCCCCAAATCTTGCGAGGATGCGTTCTCTGAACGTGCGGTGAAGGCCCTCTGCTGTAGCACGCCTCATGGGAATCAGTTCCACCCATTTGCTGAAGCGGTCGAAAAATACTAATAGCATCGTGTTCCCGTGTGTGGATCGTGGGAGTGGACCGACGAAATCGACGCATACCGTGGCGAATGGTTCTTGGGCCACCTGTGTGAGCATCTTTCCAGCCGGCTTTTGCTGTGCTTCCTTGTACCGATTGGCAATCCGCGCTACCGTCTGGCGGATGCCCATGTGTCCAGCGCTTGGGATATCGTGGTTTTCTTCTAATACTCGTTGTCGCAGTGGTGTGGGTACACAAAATTTCCAAGGGACCGCTTCTTCATCGTGTGACCAGCAGGTAATATCGCGGTACAGTTGTCCATCTTGTATTATGTTGTCAGAATATTTCTTGGGGTTAGTGCTCACTTCGTTCACGCGCTTGTGCCACCACTTGCATGGCCACTCTGTTGTCGTTGCCAGTCGTAGGTCCAGTGACTGTCGTGATAGTGCGTCCGCTACCAGGTTCAGCTTTTCTTTTCTGTACTCGATGTCGAAAGTGTGTTACTGAAGTTTCAAGGCCCATCGTGCTATACGGCCGGAGGGGCTTTCGAAGGAGTTTAGCCACTTTAGCGACATATGGTCCGTGATTACCTTGAATCGGTACCCTTCCAAGTATGGCCTCATCTTGCGTATTCCCCAGACTATCGCGAGGAATTCCTTCTCGGTGGGCTAGTAGTTGGTTTCTGGTTTGTTGAGTTTCCTGCTGGCGTAGGCGATCACGCGTTCGCGTGAAGGTCTTTGTGAAGTCCGGACAGGCAAGTATCGGTGCTTCCGTGTGTTTTTGCTTTAAGGCCTCGAAGGCTTCTTGTTGTTCGGCCCTCCACTTTCAGTGTTTGCCCTTTTTCAGCAGGGTTGTGAGTGGCTGGCTGATTGTGACGAAGTCGGGTACGAACCGTCGGTATCAAGATGCTATACCGAGATATTGATGCACCTCTTTCGCGTTCGTTGGTGGTTTCAGGTCTTTGATGGCTACAACTTTCTCGGGGTCGGTGTGAATTCCCCTGTCGCTTATTACGTGTCCTAGGTATCGAATTTCCTTCTTGAAACATCCACATTTCTCCGGATTTATTCTGAGGTTGGCGCGAGTTAAGGAATGTTACAACGCCACCGCTGACGTCGCCACATAACACGTTATAACATGCAGCGAATGCATTATCGATACAAACCGTATCAGGCAGCAACCGAAACGGAATTTTCCACAAACAAACAACAGATAAGCAATAGTAAACAACCTTAACAATAGACAAGTATTAATAAATAACATAAGCAATGCATAAGGACTGATAAAAAACCTTAACAATGAGTATAAGTAAATAACCTAATCAATGGATAAGGACTGATAAACAATTTTCCTCTGCAAATCTGCCGCCGCATCCTAGTATTATAAATAGCCCTAAGTATACAAAATGTAGATCAGTATTGAATTCCTATTAATATAGAAAGGACGTAACTATGCAGCATATAATATATTTCGTTACTCTATTCTATTCAAATAGAATAATTGGGGGCTCACCCGGGATGACAATACGTTTTGTCACCCAAATGCCCAAATCCTCGAAATATAGGAAAATAAAAAATTCACGGTCTTGGTGAAAGTTTCTGAAAAAGCGAAACACTAAATAAAAAAAAAACGGTTCCAGAAAAAGGGGAACAATACTAACGACTTCCGAAGAAGTTGTTGTGACAGAAAGAGAACAAACTGGATCAGCGCGGAATAAAAGCATTCCTATCTGGCTATTCTTCCAAACGACGTACCAGCAAATCCGAATCCTCCTTTCTAAGACGTCAAAGGAACGACAACATAAGAAATATGGCCGAATCAGTATAGCTAAGAGCACAAATTGATGCACTAACACAACAGTTCCAACAACAAACCTTACAAGTAACTATCCTAAAACAGGAGCTTAATACTATAAAGGAAATCCAAACAGCCTTCCACAATATCACCGCCATTACACAACACGAAGAAATTCCTCTTACAATAGCAGACGCCAAAGATATCGATTTGGAGCTGTTCAAAGCTTTACCCAAGTTTGATGGGGATAAAAACTTGTATCGCTCATGGAGATCGCAAGTCTGGAAGTTTATGGATGACATCAAACCGTTCACAGGACATCCTAGGTGTTATAGCGCAGTAGGCATCATCCGCACGAATGTTATAGGAACAGCAGCCGACATACTAAGCAATCATAACACGAAATTAAATTTCTATTCGATTATAAATCGATTGGACTATACGTTTGCGGACCAAAGACTTTTGTAGGTGTTATTAGACGAGATGGAAGAGATTAATCAAGGAAGAAAGAATTTATCCGAATATCACAGCGAAATTAATAATGCACTTAATCTTGCGCTTTCAAAAATTGAAATGTCGCATGGAAAAAACAGCGAAGCAATGAAAACATATGCTAAACAAGAAGCCGTACGAACATTCATTATGGGACTGAGTAGCAGATACACAAGTGGAACCTTGTACAGCCACAACCCGAAGGACTTAGAGCATGCATATGCTATTGTCAGCACAATCTAGCACGACAACCATAACCAACAATTTGAAACTCAGCCAAGGTATATCCAACAATCAAGAAGTCACTCGGGAGAAGAACGCTTTCCTCAACGAAATGAACGCCCCAGACATAACGGGCATAAACGGGCTGCCCTGCATTCAAACAAAGTGCGGTCTTACAGGCACACCCGTCACAATCTTAGTCAACACAGGATCAACAAACAATTATTTAAGTATCAACTGTAATATTACTAAGTCAGTGCCTATTAAACCTATAAAAACAAAAACTATTCACGGATATTCATTATTAAAATCTAAAAAAATTATAACTTTGTATAGTCATCACTTGCCATTTTTTGAGATTGATGAGCTACAAGAATTTGATATGATACTAGGTACAAGGACTTAGAACTATAAAAGCAGAAATAAGTTTATTCGACTATAGTTTAAAGTACCAAAAGAAAGTTGTGAAGGTAGAAAATGAACAAAAAATAAATTACACAATAAATAATACAGAATATGAGGATGATATTAGGGAAATAATGAGAAAAAAATACGAAATTAGTGAAAACTTACCGTTTACCACTGTAGTGTAAACAGCCAACAATTTCAATGCCAAATAAGTAAATCAGTTAATATGCTACCCTGCAACAAAAAGTGTCTAAATTTTCTTCAACACAAAAAAGGAATCTGCTACTTGTTGCTGACAGAGCAATTCACACGATTTAATACAGGTGTGTGTACAACGCTCAACTAAACCAAATTTGCATACCGGCAAATTTGTTGACATTGCATTCCCCACAGAAGTCACAGCTCAACACAGATGTGTAGGTACATATTTTGTGTCGAGTTGTATGTAGGTATGTAAGTATGTATGCTTAAGGTAAATACGTATGTAAGTATGTATGCTTAAAGTAAATGTGTATGTAAGAATATTGTAACGTATTTGCTGCAAATCCTCTTATTTGCAATCCTCTGCTAATTTCGAATCACTAAACTGTTGAATAAATAACTCCAATATTGAATAATGGAAAAATGGCCTTTATTAAAGTACTTCACAATAACACTTATACTTTGCTACTCGCTGGCTTAATAACCAAACTGATTGATAACTCAAATGAAACTATACTATTGGCCGCCAGATCGCAAGCTTAATCAACTGATTGATAGCTCAACTCAAACTGAATTGCAGCGCCTCTACATCTGTTGCCTTATATACCCTTTGGTTTCCTCGTTCGCATTTTTCCAGAATGTAGTAGCATTGTCCATGAGCTCTCAAACTTCTCAGCTATAACTAAAATTGCACAATTTTATACATCTTTTAGGCGCTTCCAGAATCTACTAGTCCAGTAGCTCTCAAACTTCTCAGATATATGCATGTGTTTGCGCATTGACTCTCCGCTACTCGTATTCGTACATGGTACATATGTGTAGACGCAATTATTTATTAGTTTATGTAGATACATAAAGATTGAATTATTGATGTGAATGTTTGTAGTTTACAGTCTCTCGCGCGCACATAGGCGTATAAGTAAATGCATCTGTGTGTGACATCTCTCTGGGCTGCCTTATATATGTGTATACTTGATTTGATTATTAACGTAAATACTGCTTGGCATGTCCTTAGCATCGCCTTAGTGATGGGATAACTTAGTGATGCGAATATCCGTGACACTGCCCTCCACCTAAGTCTGATCGTCCCGATCAGACAAATCTCTCGATCTAAATGCTGCTAGCATCGCCATATGTACCACTCTTCTACTCCGTTGTTTCTCAATGCTTTGTATGCGGTAGATGATATCACTGATATTCTTCACAACCTTGTACGGGCCTTCCCAACTGCACCGAAATTTGGCTGGAACACCTTTCCGCCGGTGAGGGTTGTTTAACAGTACCAAATCTCCCGCCAAGAAACCTTCCGAATTAAAGTTCTTGTCATGCCAGTGTTTCATCTTACTACTCATTACCCTGGGCCGTTCCTTCACACTCTGTTGTTTGGTCAATGAACCACTTCGCAGAGCTTGCGCTGGACGGATTTGCTTTGCATAGTCGGTATCGTTCCCACATTTCACAACAGTAGTGCGCTCCGGCTTGAAACTATACTCGCATTCTTTCTCGGAAATTCGTTGCTTCGTTTTCTTGCGTTTTTTAGGTTTTGTCAATGCCAGTGTTTCTCTCGCAGGTACTTTTGATTTTGATTTATTTGGCCCATTCGATCTATCAACCTTTGCCTTTGACTTTCGTGGTCTTTGTCTAGTCTTTTCCACCAGTACCCGATTACTGCTGAACCTTTTTTCCAAACTAAAGTTAAGTGGTATGTCCTGGTTCTTATAGCGCATAATTTTTCTCCGCATATCGATCCTGACGTCATGGTCAACCAAGAAGTCCACTCCCAATATGACTTCATCAACGATCTCCGCCACAACGAATTTGTGTAGAACCATGACTTTTCCAATTAATACCCCACATACCACTTCGCCTTGGACTTGATTATATTCGCCTGTGACCGTACGCAACCTTGCTCCAGGTAATGACTTTACTCTCCTGTAGACCAAATCAGATCGAATCAAGGAATGAGATGCCCCCGTATCTACAGTCAGTATACGCTCTTTACCATCCACATTCCCTCTGACGGTAAGACTGCTTGATTTCCTTCCAATTTGCGATACAGATATCACAGGACATTCAACAGCCGGGGCAAGTTTTCGTTCTTTACATTCGACACGCTCTTGCTCATTTCCGCCAGCTTTGCGTTTACGGCCACCCACATTGTTGGAACTATTAGGACCAAGATCGCAATGACGTGCAATGTGACCTGGGTTGCCGCACTTGAAACATTTAATAACTCCGCCATTCTTCTGTTGAGCTCCCTTTAGTGCTTCCAAAATTGTGTCTACCCAATCTGGTCTTTCCACTTCTACACGATGAGCTTTGTATGCTGGTTTACTCAATAGTGAGGCCGTTTCCTGAGTCAATGCATGTGATACCGTTTCAGCAAATGTCAGCTTTGGGTTTGCGTATGTAGCTCGCTTCGTTTCCACGTCCCGTATGCCTTTTATGAAACTCTGGATTTTTACCCTCTCGGTGTATTCCACGGGTGCGTCCGCATTTGCGAGATGAGCCAACCTTTCAACATCCGAGGCAAACTCCTGCAAAGTTTCATTCGCTCTTTGGTGACGGTTTTGCAACTCAATTTGGAATATCTGTTTTCTATGCTCGCTTCCATAACGTCGTTCTACAGCAGCCATCAATGCTTCATAATTGTTCCGCTCTCCTTCGGGAATCGTCTGTAGAATTTCCGCTGCTGGCCCCTTCAATGCCACGAACAGTGCAGCAACTTTATCTTCCGCATTCCAGTTGTTTACTGCTGCGGTCTTCTCAAACTGTAGCTTAAAGACCTGGAAAGGAACAGAACCGTCAAAGGATGGTGTTTTTACCTTTGTATTGCTTGATGAAACAGCTGGGCGGTTTAATTGCAACTCTTGTATACGACCTCTCAAAGCATCCACCTCGGCTTCGATTTTTTCCTCAAACTGCGTTATTTTCTCGTCCATACGAGCTTCAAGTTTTGATGATATACGCGCCTCTTGCGCTTCGAGTTGTACTGTTATGCGTGCCTCTTGTTCTTTCAGTTGTGTCTCCATCTTTGATGTAATCTGTGTCGACATTTCTGCCATACGCGTTTCTTGTGCTTCAATCTTGGATGTTATGTGTGTCTCCTGCGATTCCAGCTGAGATGACATGTTGGTGGATATTTGTGATAACATTTCTGTTATTTGTGCCGATATTGCAGCCAACATCATGTTCAGGTCTGTGTTCGCCATTGTCTGCGGTGTTTCATTTTTCTCTTCAATTTTTGATGTTGTCTCGTCCTCATCAGGATAAAAGACACACTCGTCCACATCAATTCCTTCTGCTTCCATTGCCTCTCGTAGCCATGCCTGGAGTTCGAGTTTAACGCCGCTTGTATTCAATCCACGGCTCTCCAACTCCTTCTTCAGTTGCTGGATCTTCAATTCACTGAACTTTGTTATGTCCAAGTTGTATTCCCAATCCTCGGAATTTATTCAACAATTCCTCTTCTGACACCAATTGTAACGTTTTTGCCGCAAATCCTCTTATTTGCAATCCTCTGCTAAGTTCGAATCACTAAACTGTTGAATAAATAACTCCAATATTGAATAATGGAAAAATGGCCTTTATTAAAGTACTTCACAATAACACTTATACTTTGCTACTCGCTGGCTTAATAACCAAACTGATTGATAACTCAAATGAAACTCTACTATTGGCCGCCAGTTCGCGTGTTTAGTCAACTGATTGATAGCTCAACTCAAACTGAATTGCAGCGCCTCTACATCTGTTGCCTTTTATACCCTTTGGTTTCCTCGTTCGCATTTTTCCAGAATGTAGTAGCATTGTCCATGAGCTCTCAAACTTCTCAGCGATAACTAAAATTGCACAATTTTATACATCTTTTAGGCGCTTCCAGAATCTACTAGTCCAGTAGCTCTCAAACTTCTCAGATATATGCATGTGTTTGCGCATTGACTCTCCGCTGCTCGTATTCGTACATGGTACATATGTGTAGACGCAATTATTTATGCGTTTATGTAGATACATAAAGATTGAATTATTGATGTGAATGTTTGTAGTTTACAGTCTCTCGCGCGCACATAGGCGTATAAGTAAATGCATCTGTGTGTGACATCTCTCTGGGCTGCCTTATATATGTGTATACTTGATTTGATTACTAACGTAAGTACTGCTTGGCATGGCCTTAGCATCGCCTTAGTGATGGGATAACTTAGTGATGCTAATATCCGTGACAATATGTATAGAATAATTTAGTAGAAATAAGCTGACAATATTTGAATAAAGAGGCATTCGCTCTTTTATTAACCTTTTATATGGCGATCCTGCCTTAATTATACTGGCTGATTATTCAGCATAATTCATTGGTAAGGATTATACTGGCTGATTACAGCCTAAGCCTTGTAAAAGAAGCAATAAAGAGAAGGTATAGAACGTGTTTTTTCCGAATCCAATTTTTATCGCGGAACAAACACAAATTTAGCTTTTGCAATGATGTTTTTGATGAATTAAATTTGGGCACCAAAGATGAATAATATTTTTGCTGTAAACAATTTTTTTCCTAATTATTGAATTATGTTCCCAGAAGAAGACATACAAAATCAAAATCGAGTGCTTAGGTCGTTTCCATAAAACTCCTTAAATGTGAAAAAAAAAATTTGTGAAATTTTTACTGAAGTTTTTCCAAAATAGAAATTTTTTTAAACACAAAATGGCATAGAAAACTAAATGCAAAAAAAAATAGAAAATAGCATAGGAATTAACTTTTAATAATTAAACAAGAAAAAATTAATTGTAATTATTGTATTCATCATTTGAAAAAATCTTCAGAAAATTTTGTAAGAAAAATTAGAAATATCAAAAATGTTAAATTAAACAAATTTTTCCTTAAGAACAAAAATTTTTAGAAACAAACCTTTTAAATAATAACTTTTACAATGCTAACTAAATAAGGAAAAAATAATAAAATGGAAAACCTAATGTAATAAACATAAAAAACAAAGAAAAAGCATAAATTGGCATTTTTTCCCACCCCCGAGGATACCATGATCCTCTTATTTCTCTGTGTAGCTAGTTGCATTAATTTATTTCTGAAGCTCTACTCATCCCAAAGCATTTTTAACAAACCTTTTTATCTACCATCCCCAAAGGGCAAATGGGAAGATATGGTTAAACTACTCATAGAAGAAAAAACGATAGGAGAAAGATCTTACAAATGTATTAATAAAAAGACAAAAGTAAAGGCAGAAACAGTAGTAAAGCATCTTAAAATAATAGTTGAAGCATTTAACAAAATAGGAAAAACAGTTCAACAGTTAATTGTAAACTAGACGGCAATCGAGAAGACCAAGCATATCAAACTTTTGCCAGCGTTAGAGACAAATTGGTGTCCTCACTGACAACATATGATATAGAATTTTTAGTACCAACGAGTTTCAAGAAGGAAATAGAAATAGATTTGAAGAGGAACCAGAAGTAGAACAAAGACAGGAACAAAAAGAAATTTTAATAGAGACACCAAACTACCAAACAAGAAAAGACAAAATGGCACAAACCACAGTAGAATTCTTAAAAACGGTTTCGTCAATTCTGCCTGAGTTTGATGGTAAACATGAAAATTTACATAGCTTCTTAGACGCACTACATATCCTAGAACAAATTAAGGATACTCACGAGACCATAGCAGTCTCCATGATAAAAACTAAGCTCAAAGGAACAGCTAGAAACCTTTTGAGCACTGAAAATTCAATACTAGCAATAAAGAAAAAGTTGAGTTCAGCAATTAAAAGTGAATCTGTAGAAGTTTTTACGGCAAAACTCCTAAAAGTCCAACAGCGCAGCAAAACAGCTAAGCAGTACACTGGCGAAATCGAAAAATTAACAAAATCGTTGGAGGGTGCTTACATATCTCACAGTCTTGCACCTGATGTGGCAACCAAATATTCCACACAATCAGCTGTAAAGGCCATGTGTAAGAACTCGGCTAACGAAAGAGTAAAACTGATAAAGCAAGCAGGAACGTTCACATCTATGAACGAGGCTATTTCAAAATTCACGAATAGCTGTACTGAAGCCACGGGTAACCCAAATACAGTGTTACGCCTGACGCGCTCACAAGGTAATTACAGAGGTAACTTCCGAAGGATCTCCCAAAATTATAATTATCGGGGTAACCAAAACCGAAGATATTATGGTAATGCTAACAGATATAATAATAATAATAATAGTAATAGACAAAATAATAATTTCCCAAGACGCAATTTTGGAGGTCAGTCAAGATCATCCAATCAGAGTAACACGAGCAATCTCCGTAATATAAACCAACAGGAAAACCAGCAAACTCTATTTCAACAGTAAATTCTAACGGTAATAAGGTATATACATTCAACTTGCATCTGAGCAGCTACATATATTCCAATACTACTCTAAATAAGTCAACTTCAACGTTCCTGATAGATACAGGAGCGGATATCTCAATAATAAAGAAGTGTCAAATTGACAGTAATGTCACAATAAATAACCCACAGATCACAGATTTAAAAGGTATTGGCCGAGGCATAAGAAGCACATTTGGAACAGTAAAAGCAGATCTAACAGATGATAGTCCTTTAATAAGGTAAAAATTTCATATAGTAGAAGACAATTTCCCAATCCCATGTGATGGAATTTTGGGACTCGACTTCATTAAAAAATATAACTGCATTTTAGATTATAATAAAAAATGGGGACAGCCTAATACTACGACCATACGATTACCCAGAAGATATAGTAATACTAATGACAAATAAACCAACAATCAATAGCATTACAATACCCGCAAGAGCCGAAGTAATTAGACAGTTTCATATCAATAGTTACAATAAGGAACTATTAGTACCTCATCAAGAATTGACTGATGTCATTTTTGTAGCCAACACGATAGTAAACTCAAATCAAGCTTTAATAATAATAATAAATACAACAGATAAACATGCAATCACTCAAGATTATGACATCAAAACAGAATGTTTAGAGGATTATGTTATAATTGAAAATACACCTCACTGTAAAGCTAATAATAAAGAAAAGTTAGAAAGATTGAATAATGATTTCCCGCCATTCACTAATAAATAACTCAACACACTATGCTCAGAATTCGTTGATATATTCTCATTAGAAACAGAACCAATTACGACCAACAATTTATACAAACAAAAGTTGCATATGAAAGATAACACTCCCGTGTATATATAAAATTATAGACTACCTCAAGCAATAGGCTGAGCTCAGGCCAAGGGGGTCACTGCTGGCGGACAGTGAACGGCCTATTAATTAGGTTAGCTGCGAATATCAAATAAGCAGCCTTCGACCAAGAGCGGCTGGTGAGAAGGTTTTGCTTAAAAGTCCTAAAACACCCTGAGAACCTCCAGTGGCAGGGCGAGTAGATGCCGCCCTGAATTAAGCATCCACAGCCTAGTACGGGGTTGCTTCGAGGGAATACCTACCCAAGATAGGGAGGCAACTATACGACATGGGATACACACTCAGGAAGGTAAAGAGGTAAATTATTTATAAATTTAAGGTGATTGTCACATTAAGACTGAGCCCAGTAAGGGTTTAATTAAGGTATACTGGAATCAACGACTTGGATATGTTTATTAAGAGCTGGCGAAGGTGGCATTCGGAAATCTCAGTACACGGCTTGACACACCGTCGAAATGACTTTCCGGTTAATGTTCCATTCGTCTCCGTCCCGTTAAAACCTTGGCAGGCCTTGGGGTACGTTCAACGTCCGTCATCATTAAGTTGGTGGTGCAGGTTCGTTTGAGATCCTCCCGATTAATACTGATCTAGCTCTGAACGCAGTCTTCATGAGGGACTGCATCAACCTTCACGTGGCCTCCCTGCCTTCGCATAGACAACCACGGGATTTATATAGGTAACTGCACACTCGGACCAAGATAGCGGCCTCAAGTGGGAACCCAATTAAATAAATGATGAGCAACAAAAATACTAACAAAAAAAGCTAGCTCGCTCCCCAGAAGGGCGTGGCCCATCGGCTGGGGGCCTTAACAATTCGTCGCAAGTGGTAACGAAACCCAAAGGAGCGGAGGCCGAAAGCAAGCAAGGAGCGTTGTCGCTACACCGAAGCTTTGCAAAAAGAGCTCCGACAGCAAGGCTCAAACGGGCACACCAACATTAAGTGAGCTAATTAAGCAGGCGTTAGCTGCGTTAAATCAGCAAAACCCCCCTGGAGAAAAAAAGATGACCAAGCTAGGCAAGGCGATTGAGGACTTGATGCAGTTCTTCATAGGGCGTAATAATATGCACGCGGAAATCAAGCGCTTGGCTTCCATAATAAAAGTTCTGTACATCGAGTGGGCCCTAAAGGTAAGGAAGTTAGAACATAAATTGCGTGCTAACGAATGTACCAAGGATAGAAGTCCATCACCCCCAGGAAAGCGACCGAGAAATAATTCGTACTCGACCAAGGAGAACAACGTGGTAAAACCCACTACTACACTAAAAGACGTCTATCCAGGGCACGTGGGTGATCACAAACGACTGCAAGAAACGCAAGAGAAGACGGAGCGGAAAGAGGAAACTGCAGCCCAAAAGAGGGGAGAGTGGCAGTTAGCTAAAAAGAAGAGCAAGAAAAAAGCACTTAAGGCTAGGCCGGATGCAGTCATCATTACCAAGGCGGGGGATGCGAGTAACGCCGACATATTGCGTAAAGTGAGAAGATGCGACGAATTAAAATCCCTGGATGATGACGTCAAAACGATTAGAAGAACGGCGAAAGGAGAGCTGTTACTAGAGCTGAAAAAATCGCAAGATGGGAAAACAAGCGCGTACCAAGCAGAAATTGAAGCGGTACTAAAGGACCCGGCTAAAGTTATAACAAAGACCCAAATGGTCACACTACAGTGCAGAGATCTCGATGAGATTACTACGCCCGAGGAGATTTGCAACGCCCTCCACCAGCAATGCAACATCAAACTTCCAGATGTGACTGCCATAAAAAGCGTACGCACAGGGTACAGTGGTACGAAGTCGGCACTTATAAGCCTTACAGCGGATGATGCCAAGGCGGTTCTTAATACGCAAAGAATCGGGTACGATGGATTTCCTGCCGAATTAGAGAGCTCAAGCAAGAGAAAGGATGTTATAGGTGCTGGGGCTACGGGCATATAGCTCAGAAATGTAAGGAGACTGTAGATAGGTCTAGCCTATGCAGGAAATGCGGCCAGGAAGGTCATAAGGCTGCAAGTTGCGAAAACGCACCGACATGCGCGCTATGTGGGGGCCAACATTCAGCAGGTAGTTTTAAATGCCCACAACGAGAGGGCAGCAAAATTACTATCTCATTAGGGTATTGCAGCTCAATTTAAACCATTGCGAGGCATCCCAAGAGCTATTATCCCAAAAAGTCTATGAAGGAGGATATGACATAGTGGTACTTTCTGAACAATACAAAAATCGCCAGGAGCAGGGTTGGCACTCAAATTCGGCAGGGAAAGCCTCAATTTGGGCACCAGGGAAATTTCTCCCACAGGAAAATATGACGGCAACGGTAGCAGGATTCACGTGGGCAAAAATCAACGGTATATACGTCTTCAGTTGCTATGCCCCTCCGAGCATGACCATCGCTGAGTTCGAAGACATGATATACGGGATCACCATTGAAGCACGAGGTAAACACCCGCTTTTAGTGTGTGGAGACTTCAATGCATGGTCATCTGTGTGGGGAAGTAGACGAACCAACGAAAGAGGGAGAGTTCTTCTGGAAAGCCTTACTTCTTTGAAGCTAGAACTCCTAAATGAACCAGGGATATATACCTTCGATACAGGAACCAGACGATCCATTATAGATCTCACCTTCGCTAGCAGCGAAATAGCATGACGAGCAAAATGGTCCATAAGCAACGTCTACAAACACAGCGACCATAAAGCTATTAGCGGAAGACCAGTCGGTTCAAATCACTAAGTTGCTATGTATGGCATGTGATGCTGCCATGCCCAGAAGTCGCGGAAAAGCACAGCGCACTCCGGTATATTGGTGGAATGGCGAAATTGCGGTAGAGCGTAGAAAATATCACAAAGCACGAAGAATAGCGCAGAGGGCACGCTCATCACCACGATATGCGGAGTTACACAGCACCTATGTCACACAAAGAAAGGCACTTAAAAATGCCATAAAAAAGAGCAAGAAGTTATGCTTTAGGGAACTGCTGGATAATGTCGACCTAGATCCTTGGGGATCAGCCTACAGAACTGTGATGGCCAAAGTTAAAGGACCGATATCACAGAAAGTACGGAAATTCCACAAATTACAGAGCAAGAGGTGCTGGACGCTGCAAAAAGAGTTGCTGATAACAAATCCCCAGGACCCGACGAAGTACCAAATATAGCCCTTAAAGCCGCGATCACAACTAGGGCTACATTATTTACTGATCTTTTAAATGCCTGTATGCAAGAAGGCGTGTTCCCTCGCCCGTGGAAATGACAAAGACTTGTCCTATTGCTTAAACGTGGTAAACAGCCGGACCAACCATCCTCATATAGGCCACTTTGTATGCTGGATTCCATAGGGAAGAATTTCGAGCGTATAATTAGTGAGCGCCTACAGCTGACTCTAGAAAGACCAGGTGGCTTATCGAATAGTCAATATGGATTTCGCAAATCAAGATCCACCGTAGATGCAATACAAACAGTCGTCAATATAGCTAGAGAAGCTATCTCTGGAGGCCAAAATAAAAGGAAGTTCTGTGCACTGATTATGTTGGACATCAAAAATGCTCTTAACACTGCGAACTGGATGCAGATAATGGCAGCACTGCAAAGCTTCGGCACTCCAGCTTACTGACGCAGAATAATAGGTAGCTATCTTAAAGGCAGAGTAATTCTTTTTGACACGGATCAAGGAGCAAAAGAGTACAAAATCACAGGAGGCGTCCCACAGGGATCTGTTCTCGGTCCAACGCTTTGGAATGTAATGTATGACGGGGTGCTAAAGATTGATCTACCAGAAAATACGCAAATTGTGGGATATGCTGACGATGTTGCAGTGGTAGTAGTGGCCAGGAAACTGGACATGCTTCAAGCATTATATAATGACGCCGTAGCAAGAATAAAGGAATGGCTGACCAATACGGGACTGGAGTTGGCTAGCCAAAAGACGGAAGTGGTATTAGTAAGCTCCAAACGGTCGGCGAGCGAGTTAGTCTTAACTGTCGGGATCATCAAATCACTTCAAAGGATTCCTTAAAATACTTAGGAGTGCACATTGACTCTAAGTTAACTTTCACAGAGCACTTCAGAGCAGTGGGGGAGAAAATTACCAAAGTTAATGGATCACTTATGCGAATAGTGCTTAACATTGGTGGTCCGAGCGAAGCTACACTTCAGCTATTGTCCGCAGTAACCAGCTCAATAATACTATACGCAGCACCAGTGTGGTATGGATATAAACAGACCCATCAAAAATATATATTAGCAGCGTACCGACTTGCTTCTCTAAGAATAGCAAGTGCTTATCGGACGGTGTCCGACGACGCGATCCTTGTTCTAACCCGGAAAGTCCCAGTGGACTTACTGGCAAGCAAAATGGCCGATCTGTATAACACTAATATCGAGCGACCATCTGATGAAGACAAGAAAAGAGCAACGACACAAACAATAGCTAAGTGGCAAGAACGGTGGGAGGCCTCGAGTAAAGGGCGTTGGACTTTCACGCTAGTTTGGAACGTAGCTCAATGGAATGAGCGGAAGCACGGCGAACTTGACTACCATCTCACGCAGATAATGAGTGGACATGGCGGTTTCAAAGAGTATTTATGGAAGCGTAAGATAGAGGAAGATCCTCACTGCCAAATGTGAAAGACTCACCTTGCATGGAGTCTTTGGGGAGGAACCTACCACGAGAAATTTAGTATCACATATGTGCAACAGGAAAGAGTGCTCGACTGCAGTGAGCAAAATGGCATTTATAGAAATGACACGCCTGATGGATGCTGAGAGGGTGCGCAGAGAAATGCGCATGCGAAGCAGTGGCAATTAAATGGACACTCAGAGCAAATAGCGGGAACCTGGACGCAGGGACAACAGTAGGCTCTTAAAAAATGAGAAATATGAAACGCCACCCTGAAGTAATTCGAAAGTGGTGCCGGGGTGAGCGACGGTTCCAAAACGGGGCTGTTTTTTAGTCTACGGACACACGGTTGCTGCAACGGCAGCAACTATGGTGCATTATGCATTTTTCAGCCTCCCCGCAAAAAAAAAAAAAGACTACCTCAAGTACATAAGATAGAAATAAATAAACAAGTAAATAAACTAATTCAAGATGATATTGTTGAACCACATAGTACAACAGCCCTATTTTATTGGTACCTAAAAAATCCCTTACGGACAAAGAAGAAAAATGGTGGAGATTTGTTGTTGATTTCAGAAAAATAAATAAAAAATTAACAGCTAATAAATTCCCTTTGCCTAGAATAGATGATATTCTGGATCAATTGGGAAGAGCGAAATATTTGTCATGCCTAGATTTAATGTCAGGATTTCACCAAATAGAACTCAGCCCAGAGTCAAGGAATATCACATCCTTTACAGCGGATAACGGTACTTATCGTTTCAAAAGATTACCTTATGGCCTCAAGGTAGCTCCAAACTCATTCCAGATAATGATAACGTTAGCATTCGCAGGTCTAAAACCATCACAAGCATTTTTATACATGGACGACTTAGTCGTATTAGGATGCTCCGAAAAACATATGATACAAAATTTAAGAAATATCTTTTCAACTTGCAGAAAGTATAATTTAAAATTACATCCCGATAAATGTTCATTCTTCAGTCAAGAAGTTACTTATCTGGGACATAAACGCACAAGTACTGGAATTTTACCAGACCCAAATAAATTTAAAATTGTTGAAAATTACCCAACTCCCAAAAATGTATTTATTCTCAATGAAAAACCCTTCATCTAAATTAACTAGAATCAGGTTAGATTTGGAAGAGTATGACTTTGGGGTGGAGTACATAGCCGGAAAAGCAAATTACGTGGCAGACGCTCTGTCACGAATAGATATCAATGATTTGAAAGAAATGTCAGTACAGACATGGAAAATAATGAAAGTCACGATAAGAACGCAAACCAAAAAGAATTCCAGTAATAACAAAAATAGAAATGAAAAGAAAAGTCACAAAGAGAACCCTATAGTATACGAAACCCTTGTTAAATGTGAAGTAAAAAGACTTGTCCAGCTCGTTTTCGATCCTCCAAAATTATATTTCAAAGAAGTAAGGAAGGTTAAGTTCGGGTATAACCGAACATTACATACTCAGTTGAGAGCTATGGTGACAACATAAGGGAAAATAACCACGTAGGAAAATGAACCGAGGGAAACCCTGGAATGTGTTTGTATGACATGTGTAACAAATGAAAGTCATTAAAGAGTATTTTATGAGGGAGTGGGCCATAGTTCTATGGGTGGACGCCATTTAGGGATATAGCCATAAAGGTAGGATCAGGGTTGACTCTAGAATGCGTTTGTACGATATGGGTATCAAATGAAAGGTGTTAATGAATATTTTAAAAGGGAGTAATGCTTAGTTCCACATGTGGACGCCGTTTCCAGATATCGCCATAAAGGTGGACCAGGGGTGACCCTGGAATTTGTTTGTACAATATGGGTATCAAAAGAAAGGTGTTAATGAGTATTTTAAAAGGGAGTAATCCTTAGTTCCATAGGTGAACGCCGTTTCGAGATATCGCCACAAAGGTGGACCCGGGGTGACCCTAGAATTTGTCTGTACAATATGGGCATCAAACGAATGGTGTTAATGAGTATTTTAAAAGGGAGTGGGCCTTAGTTCTATAGGTGGACGCCGTTTCGAAATATCGCCATAAAGGTGGACCAGGGGTGACTCTAGAATGTGTTTGTACGATATGGGTATCAAATTAAAGGTATAAATGAGGGTTTTAAAAGGAAGTGGTGGTTGTTGTGAAGGTGGTCGCCTTTTCGAGATATCGCCATAAAAGTGGACCAGGGGTGACTCTAGAATGCGTTTGTACGATATGGGTATCAAATTAAAGGTGTTAATGAGTATTTTAAAAGCGAGTAATCCTTAGTTCCATAGGTGGACGCCGTTTCGAGACATCGCCTTAAAGGTGGCCCAGGGGTGACCCTAGAATTTGTTTGTACAATATGGGCATCAAACGAAAGGTGTTAATGAGTATTTTAAAAGGGAGTGGGCCTTAGTTCTATAGGTGGTCGCCGTTTCGAAATATCGCCATAAAGGTGGACCAGGGGTGACTCTAGAATGTGTTTGTATGATATGTGTATCAAATTAAAGGTATTAATTAGGGTTTTAAAAGGGAGTGGTGGTTGTTGTATAGGTGGTCGCATTTTCGAGATATCACCATAAAGGTGGACCAGGGGTGACCCTAGAATTTGGTTGTACAATATGGGTATCAAAAGAAAGGTGTTAGAGTATTTTAAAAGGGAGTAATCCTTAGTTCCATAGGTGGACGCCGTTTCGAGATATCTCCATAAAGATGGAGCAGGTGTGACCCTAGAATTTGTTTGTACAATACGGGTATCAAAAGAAAGGTGTTAATGAGTATTTTAAAAGGGAGTAATCCTTAGTTCCACAGGTGGACGCCGTTTCGAGATACCGCCATAAAGGTGGCCCAGGGGTGACTCTAGAATTCGTTTGTGCAATATGGGTATCAAACGAAAGGTGTTAATGAGTATTTTAAAAGGGAGGGGGCCTTAGTTCTATAGGTGGACGCCTTTTCGAGGTATCGCAATAAAGGTGGACCAGGGGTGACTCTAGACTTTGTTTGTACGATATGGGTATCAAATGAAAGGTGTTAATGAGTATTTTTAAAAGGGAGTGGGCCTTCGTTCTATAGGTGTTCGCCTTTTCGAGATATCGCCATAAAGGTGGACCAGGGGTGACTTTAGAATATGTTTGTACGATATGGGTATCAAATGAAAGGTGCTAATGAGTATTTTAAAAGGGCGTGGGGCTTAGTTCTATAGGTGGACGCCTTTTCGAGATATCGCCATAAAGGTGGACCAGGGGTGACTCTAGAATGTGTTTGTACGATATGGGTATCAAATTAAAGGTACTAATGAGAGTTTTAAAAGGGAGTGGTGGTAGTGGTATATGTGAAGGCGTTTTCCAGATATCGACCAAAATGTGGACCAGGGTGACCCAGAACATCATCTGTTGGATACCGCTAATTTATTTATATTTGTAATACCTGTCAAGATTTTAAGGGTTTTATATTTCGCCCTGCAGAACATTTTCATTTTCTTCTACTTAATATGGTAGGTGTCACAACCATTTTATAAAGTTTTTTCTAAAGTTATATTTCGCGTCAATAAACCAATCCAATTACCTCACCATGTTTCATCCCTTTTTTCGTATTTGGTATAGAATTATGGCATTTTTTTCATTTTTCGTAATTTTCGATATCGAAAAAGTGGGCGTGGTCAATGTCGGATTTCGGCCATTTTTTTCACCAATACACAGTGAGTTCAGATAAGTACGTGAACTGAGTTTAGTAAAGATATATCGATTTTTGCTCAAGTTATCGTGTTAACGGCCGAGCGGAAGAACAGACGCACGACTGCGTATAAAAACTGGGCGTGGCATCAACCGATTTCGCGCGTTTTCACAGAAAACAGTTAACATCATAAACTACCAAATTTCAAAAGGATTGGTTAATTTTTGTTCGACTTATGGCGTTAAAAGTATCCTAGACAAATTAAATGAAAAAGGGCGGAGTCACGCCCATTTTGAAATTTTCTTTTATTTTTGTATTTTGTTGCACCATGTCATTACTGGAGTTGAATTTTGACATAATTTACTTATATACTGTAAAGATATTAAATTTTTTGTTACAATTTTACTTTAAAAAAATTTTTTTTTTTAAAGTGGGTGTGGTCCTTCTCCGATTATGCTAATTTTTATTAAGCGTACATATAGTAATAGGAGTAACGTTCCTGCCAAATTTCATCATGATATCTTCAACAACTGCCAATTTACAGCTTGCAAAAATTTTAAATTACCTTCTTTTAAAAGTGGGCGGTGCCACGCCCATTGTCCAAAATTCTACTAATTTTCTATTCTGCATCATAAATTCAACTCATTTACCAAGTTTTGTCGCTTTATCTGTATTTGGTAATGAATTATCGCACTTTTTCGGTTTTTCGAAATTTTCGATATCGAAAAAGTGGGCGTGGTTATAGTCCGATATCGTTCATTTTAAATAGCGATCTGAGATGAGTGCTCAGGAACCTACATACCAAATTTCATCAAGAAACCTCAAAATTTACTCAAGTTATCGTGTTAACGGACGGACGGACGGACGGACGGACATGGCTCAATCACATTTTTTTTTTGATCCTGATTATTTTGATATATGGAAGTCTATATCTATCTCGATTCCTTTATATATGTACAACCAACCGTTATCCAATCAAACTTAATATACTCTGTGAGCTCTGCTCAACTGAGTATAAAAAGGAAAGATAATTTGTAGTGAAATAAATATAGAGAATCAAATTGTTGAGGCGAAGATTGACTTAGGCTTTTTGAAAAAGCCGGCAATTTGAATGATCTAAGTTCTTTTAGTGTCTACGGGATAGGATATTCTTTTATTTTTTGAATTTTCCTGGGGTCCACAGTTACTTTATTGTGTTTTATTATATACAGTTGTCCTTAGGAGAAAAATTGTTTAATTATACTCGAGTAGACACATTTAAAGAAATAGGTACCAAAGTTCTCAAAAATTTAACTATTGCATTAACTCCGAAGGTTGTGCATGTGACGGAAAATGATAAAATTAAAAATATGCTTCAAAAATATCACGAGGATCCTATTAATGGTGGCCACCCAGGAATCAATCGTACAACTAATAAAATAAGACAAAAATATTACTGGAAAAATATGAAAAATGATATAAGAAAATATATAAAGAAATGCGTATATTGTAATAAGAAAAAAATTTATAAAAATTTAAAAGAACCAATGATTTTGACGTTTCAGTCACCGAAGGCGTTCGAAACAGTACAAATAGATGCAATTGGACATTTACCAAGATCATTAAATGGAAACGAACACGCTGCCACTCTGATATGTGATTTGACTAAATACTTAGTTGCAATTCCTATACAGAGCAAACATGCAAAAACAGAAGCCAGAGCCATATTCGAAAATTTCATCTTAATTTATGGAAGTATGAAAACAATAATAACGGATATGGGATCTGAATATAAAAATAGCTTGTTTGAAGAACTATGTAAACTTCTCAATATTGAGCACAAATCATCTACGCCGTATCACCACCAAACGTTAAGCACTGTTGAACGTAGCCATAGAAATTTCAATGAATATGTGCGTTCATACATATCCATAAACAAAGATGATTGGGATGAGTATCTTAAGTATTTTGCATATTGTTACAATACTCATTTACAATCCATAATTATTGCCCATTCGAATTGATCTTTGGCAAAAACCCCAGACTTATGAGTTTTGACAAGAAAATACGATAAGCCCATTATACAATTATGCGGCTTACGATAAAGAAATTAAATACAGGTAACAATTAGCACAGGATAGAGCCTTTAAATCAGTAGAAGAGGCTAAAGAAAAACAAAAGATTAGTTATGATAAAAATATTCACTATAAGGAAATAAATATAGGGGATGTAGTGTTAGTAAAAAATGAAGCAGGTCATAAGTTAGATAGTAGATATAAACGGCCCTATAAGGTAGAAAAAATCGATAAAAATAATAATTTTACTCTAATACCCTAAAAAGTAGAAAATATCGATAATAAAAATAATTACACTTTCATCCCATCTAGAATAGGAAATGAGGATAAGCAAAAATTTCCCAATAACATAGAAAATAGCAATATCATAAATAATAAGAAAAAATAATACACAAAAATAAACTTAAATTAATAGAATAAGTAAAATTTCAACCTACAAACATAAAATACAAAATATAGAATTAATTTATACTTAACTAAATAAAAATAGAATGCTCATACATTTTCCAAATGCATAAGCATTCTGAAAAAAAAGGGAGATGTTGTGTAAACAGCCAACAATTTCAATGCCAAATAAGTAAATCAGTTAATATACTACCCTGTAACAAAAAGAGTCTAAATTTTCATCAACACAAAAAAGGCATCTGCTACTTGTTGCTGACAGAGCAATTCACACGATTTAATACAGGTGTGTGTACAACGCTCAACTAAACCAAATTTGCATACCGGCAAATTCGTTAACATTGCATTTCCCACAGAAGTTACAGCTCAACACAAATGTGTAGGTACATATTTTGTGTCGAGTTGTATGTAGGTATGTAAGTATGTATGCTTAAGGTATATATGTATGTAAGTATATATGCTTAAAGTAAATATGTATGTAATGTATGTATATGTTTAGAATAACTTAGTATAAATAAGCTGACAATATTTGAATAAAGAGGCATCCGCTCATTGACACTAACACCTCACAAAATCGACTACTCTTTCATTGACCTTTTATACCAAAACTATCCAAGCAGCTATTAGATCGAATAATTAAGGTCCTATTTGTACTAAACAGTACCCTTATCCCATGTCAGATAATGATTTTGTGAATACAGAAATCCAGAAACTTCTCGATAATCAGATAATTCAACCAAGTAAAAGTCCATACAATTCTCCGATTTCGACAGTCCTAAAAGGGCACCGATGAAAACGGGAAACCCAAAAGAAGGATGGTTGTGGATTATCAGAAGATTAACGCACAAACAATAACGGACAGATACCCTATCCCAGACGTAAATATGACTATTCAAAATTTAGGGAAATCAAAAATATTTTCTACTATAGATTTGGAATCAGGATTCCACCAAATCTAATAAAAGAATCAGACAGAGAGAAAACCGCGTTTTCGGCAAACGGCGCTAAGTATGAATTTATCAGGATGCCATTTGGGCTTAAGAATGCACCCTCAATATTTCAACGATGAGTAGACGATATTCTCCGCCAGTACATTGGAAAATTTGCATACGTATACATAGATGACGTGTTAGTATATTCCTCCTCACCCGAAAAACATATAGAGCATATAAAAACTATTGTGCACGCTTTGCATAACGCCAATATGAAAATCTCTAACGAAAAATCACACTTCTTTTAGAACTCTTTCGAATATTTAGGACATATAATAAAACACAATAAAGTAACTGTGGACCCCATGAAAATCCAAAAAATAAAAGAATATCCTATCGGCCACCGTGGTGTGATGGTAGCGTGCTCCGCCTATCACACCGTATGCCCTGGGTTCAAATCCCGGGCAAAGCAACATCAAAATTTTAGAAATAAGATTTTTCAATTAGAAGAAATTTTTTCTAAGCGGGGTCGCCCCTCGGCAGTGTCTGGCAAGCGCTCCGATTGTATTTCTGCCATGAAAAGCTCTCAGTGAAAACTCGTCTGCCTTGCAGATGCCGTTCGGAGTCGGCATAAAACAAGTAGGTCCCGTCCGGCCAATTTGTAGGGAAAAATCAAGAGGAGCACGACGCAAATTGGAAGAGAAGCTCGGCCTTAGATCTCTTCGGAGGTTATCGCGCCTTACATTTATTTTTTTATTTTTTTTATCCTATCCCATAGACATTAAAAGAACTTAGATCATTCCTAGGGCTAGCTAGCTACTACAGGAAGTTTATTAAAATTTGGCAGCAATCTCTAAACCATTGACTATACACTTATGAGGCCACAATGGTATAGTAAGTAGAAACAAAAGTGCGAAAGTAGAAGTTAAATTAGATGAAGCAGCTCTAGAAGCTATCGAGAAAATCAAGAATGCGCTTCAAGCTCAAGTAGAACTTTATCAACCTGACTTCACGAAACCTTTTGACCTGACTACAGATACCAGCAATTTCGCTATAGGCACAGTGATGTTCCAAAACAGACAACCTATCGCTTTTGTATCACAAACACTCAATGAAACTGAACAAAATTACTGTACCAACGAAAAGGAACTTCTAGCCATTGTATGGGCTCTACAGAAATTAAGAAATTACTTATATGGAATTTCTAATTTAACAATATATACAGATCACCAATCTTTAATTTACTCTATTTCCGAAGAGTATGGTGCGAAATTAGTATACAAACCAGGACATCAGAATGTAGTCGCTGATGCTCTCTCACGGCAACAAATAAATACGACAACTGATTACTCAGAACACTCAACAGAAAGCTCACCTGTGGATCAATTTAAGAGGGTCAAACAACCTTTAAACTCTTTCCGCAACCAAAATATACCAATTCACTACGCAAATAAAGACGAAATTGTGTCACAGTCTATCTTTACAAATAATACACGACATATAATCTATTATAAAAATAATGAGACCCTAATTTCAAGTTTAAAATCAATTATGCGACCACCAGGAGTAACAAATGCTCTAAAATTAGATGAAGAATTTGTATTTCATTTCAAAAACGATATCAGCTCCACTTTCGCCAAATGTAAAATTGTTGTAGCACAAACACAACTTCAAGACGTAAATGATCTGAACGAACAAAGACAGATTATCATACAAACTCACAAAAGAGCACATAGGAATTATAAACACAACATACAGGAAATACTTACTCAGTATTTTTGGCCTTCTATTCGAGACATGTGTAAAAAAGGCAATAAACTGCGAAGTATGTTTACAAAATAAATACGAGAGGCACCCTAACAAACAACCAATAAGTAAAACCCCAATACCAACACACGTAGGCGAATATATACAAATGCACATATTCCACATGAATAACAACATATAGATTAGTTCTACATGTAAATATTCCAAATATTGTTATCTACGCAAACTTCCAAATAAAGTAAACTGCCACGAATACATTGAAGAAATACTCACACGAATATACCCTAACACGAAATATTTAATGACAGACAATGAGAATGTGTTTAATGGACATGCAGCTAAATCAGTATACGACAGACTACATATACAACACTCAGTCACACCAGTACACTACTCAACGACGAATGCTCAAGTTGAACGCATACACAGTACACTAGTTGAACTGTCAACAGCTCTAGCACAGGAAAATCATACGGCACCGGGAGGAGAACTATTTAACGCCGTGAAGCAGTACAACAGGACGATTCATTCCACCACAGAGTTCAAACCTGAGGAAGTGCTTTTTAACAGAGAGAAATACCCCGAGATAAAGGACGTTTTAATCGACAAACAGGACAAACTACTGCAATATCATAACAAAAAGAGACACACAATTACATACAAGAAAGGTGACTTCATATACGTAAAAACCGATAGAAGAAATAAATTAGCAACGAAATATAATAAACACAAATTAGAAAAAAATCGTAGGGACACAATTTTAGCAGCAAGAGGGAAAGTTATACAAAAAGACAATATTAGAAAACAAGCAAAATGTGCAGAATCGCAATAATATTTTTCTCACTTTTGAAAATTGCTAACGGTGACAAAATAACTGATTTGAATAACAAAAAATATGTATTAACAGAGACAGATCCATCCTTTTTATTTGAGAATTCAAAATATTTGTACCACATAGCTAACCTGAGTACAATTCTAGCACCATACGAAAAAATAATAAGAAGCAGGTACGCAACAGATGAAAATCAGGAAGAAACTTTATTAATAAACATGATAGAAACCTTGAAATCGCAACTTATATCAACTTCGTATAGAGCTAAGAGTTCGTTAAATTTTTAGGTTCAATCTTAACAAATTATAGCAGTAACATCAGACCACGACGACCTAATAGAAATTAAGACAGGACTCAATGAACTTATTAAAAACAACAACCAACAACAAAAGATAAATTCTCAATTTGAAAAAATCTTAGAAACCTTAGATCTTAAATCAGTAACAGAAAAAATATTAATAAACGAAGTCTATCAAGAATTTGTAGCCATCGCAAATGCAATCAATTTAAAAAAGATGGAAATTTTTATTCAGGCACTTTAAATTTAAATGATATTGAAGAAATAACAAACAAATGAACAATTTGATACAACCATAATAAATGTACTAGAATGTGCAGATATACATATTTGCCTATACCAAAACTGCGTAATAGCTATTTATAAATATCCAGTTATAACAAACAAATGTAAATTGTATAATATAACACCACTAATGTATAGACATGGAAAAACAATTACTCGTAAACATATTGCTGAATGTAACAAGAAATATACTAGAGTAACTAAATGTAGAAACTATGTAGGAATAAATATATGTCAACAATTGGCAGATGATAATTGTACTATACCACTTTTAGAAAATAAAGAAGCCAAATTTAACATCAATAGAAAACAATAAACCTATATTAGTATTAGATCACGGTAATATCATCACAGATGGAGAACATACGTGGAATGGATATACAAAAAGACCGAAACTTATCCAAATTAACATATCCACAAACATCGACGAAAAACCATACCTCAAACATCAAGAAGAAACGCAATCCATTCTCACACTAACGAACAAGAAGGAATCCTAAAAATTCTAATTTCCGAGTCAGATTACAAATTTACGAACACACAAAAATGTACAAATACACTATACCTATAGAAGAACATCCGGTAAAATTCACATTGTATAGCATTTCAGCCTGGCAACTCTAGCGCTCCTTGTGTACTCTTCGGGCAAAATATGCCAATGCTACAAAATAAAGCATGAAGAAAAAGGAGAAAACTCACTCACGAAATATACGAAGTGGAATTGATCCGCCTTAGAATACAACAACAGTAAAAAGTGAGGACACTTTTTCTTAACAAGGGGGATAGTTAAGGAATGTTTACAACACCACCGCTGACGTCGCCACATAACGCGTTATAACATGCAGCGAATGCATTATCGATACAAACCGTATAAGGCAGCAACCGAAACGGAATTTTCCATAAACATCACAACAGATAAGCAATAGAAACAACATTAACAATAGACAAGTATTAATAAATAACATAAGCAGTGCATAAGGACTGATAAACAACCTTAACAATAGAAGGGTATTTGTAAATAACCTAAGCAATGGTAAGGACTGATATACAATTTTCCACTGCAAATCTGCCGCCGCATCCTAGTATTATAAATAGCCCTAAGTATACAAAATGTAGATCAGTATTGAATTCCTATTAATAAAGAAAGCACGTGACTGTGCAGCATATAATATATTTCTTTACTCTATTCTATTCAAATAGAATAACTCGAGTTGCAGTCGTAGCATTACTTCTGTCAAGAATGTGCTCCTCCAACGTCGATCCTATGATGATTATGTCATCGAGGTATGCGAAAGCGTAGAGTTCCATCTCCGGCCCAATAATCTGATCTAGCGCTCTTTGAAATATTGCAGGTGCGGAGTTCAGGCTGAACGACGTAACCCGCCACTGAAATAACCCGCGTCCCGGTACCGTTAAAACTGTGTAGGGACGGCTCTGGGGCTGCAGTGGTATTTGCTAGTAGCCATTTTTCAAGTCCAAGCTGCTGATGTACTTCGCTCGTCGTAGCTTGTCCAGTATATGTTTTATTCTGGGTAAGGGGTATGCGTCGGGTACGGGTCGGGTGTTGAGCTGCCGATAATCTACGCATAACCTCCACTTCCCGTTTCTCTTCGTGGCTTGGACGATTGGTGCACTGTGTGGGCTACAGGATGACTCGATGCATCCTTTCTGAAGTAATTCGTCAACTTCTTTGTTGATGATGGTCTGCATAACTGGGCTGCGTGGGAAGTAACGTTGCTTGATAGGGCGGTCGTCCGTCAGGATAATCTTGTGCTCGGCTATTGTCGTCATCCCACTCATGCTCTCGAATTCTTTGCCAGAAAACTGCGCACTCGTTCCGCCTCGTCCTCATCGTAGGGACCGTTGATCCTGTTGATCCTATCACCTATGTTATTGTTGTCCTCGCCTGGTGGCGTAACCTCCTCCGTGATCTCTGTCGGCTCGGCTCGCTGGGTTCCTTGGGCTCACTGCGTCTTGTTCTTCGTGAAGCCCTCTGTCGTTTCCCTTACGTCGACGGCAGCATTCGATTGTGCGTATATCACTGCGGCCACACTCCCAACAAAAAATTTCCGTGGGTTTCAGCATGTATTGGCGTAGTGCCCTTGTTCACCGCACCTCCTGCATACGTTATTTGGGTCGAACCTCTGATTGCCTGGAGGCGTGTGGTGCGGTATGTTCGGTGGTGGTGGCAGTGGTGCAGGTTTCGGTGGTGATACCAAGGTCGTGTCACCTGCGATGTGTCGCCTAACTTCGCGGCGATTTCCGCCTGATGGTCTTCGATAGTCCTCATGTATGCTCTCGTATTCCTCGGCAAGGGTTAAGAGTTCTGCGAGACTGGTGAAGTCCCTCCTATGGATATAAGGTAGGTAATCGGGGTGGCTATTACGGCAGATTCGGTCCAGCCGCTGTTTGCTGGTGTATCCTGCGTGTCTCATCAAGCTCTGTATCGCTAGCACGTAATCCTTGTTATACTGCCTTCGTTGTCGTATGTCATCCTCGAGACACTCGAAATACCTGACTGGCAGGAAAAACATAAGAAATCCTGTTTGAAGCTTGTCCACCTTTCCCAATGTGCATTGTTATCGGGCATGGTTTTTGGTAGGAGATCCACGTTTAGCGCGTACACTTCGGCTAACTGCTCTAGCCGCTCGATAAAAGATAACGGATCCCGTCCACCGTCGTACTTAACTGACCACTTCCGCACTTGGTCGATGATGGGTGCGAACACAACGGTCGGTGCTTGAGTTGCCTGAGATGTATAATTTATGGCTAGTACCGTTATTCCTGATGGTAAGTATGGTTGCGCGAGTTGCGTATCCCGTGGAGGTGTCTGAGATGTACCGTTTGATGATACCGCTAGTCCTAATGATAAGTACTGTTGTGGGGGTGCTGTGTTCCTGGGAAGAAACGCGAACTGTTCTTCATCTGCTGTTATATCGGCGATGTTCATGGTTCCCCATCCGTTCGACGGAATCGGTGTCGTAACCTCATTTAACCCACTCATATCTGTAATTTCCTTATAAGCGGCTTCTAGGGATAAAAATTTTGCGTGTATTTCTGAGTCAACATTTGCTTTCGAAGCCAGTGGTGCTATGCGCTTTCGGATCTCCCGGGTGGTGCCTGTCTTCTCAATACCCAATTCCTGTGTGACGGATATCAGCTGCTCCTTTAAAATGTTGTCTAACCACGTGGTATCAATCTGGTCGGCCATTTTACGGTTAGGTTTCTAGTCAGGAATATTCCTTCTGACGTTGTACAGGGTCCCTGCCCGGGCGCCAATTGTAACGAAGCTTTTCCGTAGCACCGTTGCTTCTTTAATAATTGCTGTGGTATACTCGCTGTGTCCGGGGTTCGTTTACAATAAATTTGTATTTAAGGGGAACCTTGCAAATCGATTTAATAGAATACTTCATTTTATTCATTGACTGCTTAAATAATACAATATAAAAGAAACCGTGTTTGTATACTTCATTTGGAAATTCACTTAGATTATCTTGCGGTATCCTCGACTGTGGTGGCGGGCCTTAACGGTCGGCCGTATTCCCGTTAGTATGTGGCATCGGTGCCCTGTCACGCCTTATGTCGGCGTCTCTCTCTGCCGCGGTGCTCTGTCGTGCCTTGTGTCGGCGTCTACTTGTACTGCTGGACGATGCCCTGCCACGCCTTGCGCCAGCATCTGCTTGTATTGGTGAGGCCATGCTCTACCGCGCCTTGCGTCGGTGTTAGTTACACTATTTATAACGCAAGAACGGATGAATAGATTTGGCTGAAATTGGTGGAGGGGTAGCTTAGAACCAGGAGACAGACACATTATACCTTTTATCTCGTTCTGGATAGTGTCTTGAGATCAAAACGTGGACCTGGGTAATCCTGGGATATGTTTGTACAATACGGCTGAGCTAAGGCCAAGGGGGTTACTGCCGGCAAACAGAATACTCAAATAAGCAGCCCCTGACCAAGAGCGGCTGGCGAGGAGGGTTTGGCTTAAAAGGCATCATGCACCCTGTGAACCCCCAGTGACGGGGCGAATAGATGCCGCCCGTAATTTAAGCATCCACAACCCACATCGAGGCTGCACCGAGGGAATACCTACCCAAGATAGGGAGGCAACTACGCGGCGAGGGATACACTTTCAGGAAGGAAAAAGCTCAATTCTTAATTATTAAGAAAGCTTTTATTTGATAGCATATTAAGACTGAGCCCAGTAAGGTCTTAATTAAGGTATACTGGAATAACGATTTGGATATGTTTGCTAAGGGCTGGCGAGTGTGACTTTCGGAAATCTTAGTACACGGCTTGACACCCCGTCAAAACGACTTTCCGGCTAATGTGACCTTCGTCTCCGTCCCGTTAAAACCTTGGCAGGCCCTGGGGTACGTTCGAAGTCCGTCACCATTAAGTTGGTGGTGCAGGTTCGGTTAAGATTCTCCCGATTAACGCTGATCTGTCTCTGAATACAGTTTTCATAAGGAACTGCGTCAACCTTCACGTGGCCTCCCTGCCTTCGCATAGATAACCACGGGATCATTCAAGGTGACTGTACATCCGGACTAAGATAGCGGCCCAAAGTGCGGACCCAATCACATAAATGAGTAACCAAAATAAAAATAAAAATCAAGATGGGGAAGGTACGTTCAATCCATTTACGGGACGAAAGCTTCCTCGTTCCCCAGAAGAACCTGGTCTATCGGCCGTAGGTCAAAATGTTTCGTCGCACAAGGGGACAAAACCAAAAGAAGCGGAAGCCAACGGCAGAAAAGAAGCTTCTCCGGCTGTTACTCCAAGGGCAACACAGGATAAGGCTAAAACAGGCACTCCTTCATTAAGTGACCTCATTAAGAAGGCTGCAGAAGATCTTCAAAAAAAAAAAATAGGGAGATCAATTGATGATATGTTTGAGTTTTTTAAAGGGCGTAATAATATAAACGCTGAAATTAAGCGCTTAGCCTCCATAATCAAGGCATTGTACATAGAGTCCGCGCTGGAGGTAAAGGACCTAAAGAAGAAAATAATTTCGAATGATACGGCTAAGGATGGAAGCTCGTCACCCCCAGGAAAGAGACCGAGGAAGAATTCGACAAGGGAAAATCAAGTAGCCAATCCCACGATCTCAGCCAAGGACATTACGCTAAGACATGAGGAGAGTCACAAGCGAGTAAAATCGCAAGCGTTACTGAACCAGAAAAAGGTCGAAAGGACAGAAGGCGCCACAACTCAAAAGTCGGGAGAATGGCAGGTAGCCAAACCCAAAAAGGCGATTAGGAAGAAAATGATTAAAGCCAGGCCGGATGCAATCATAATTTCGAAGGCTGGAGAAGCTACGTATGCTGCCATACTGCGAAAAGTGAGGAGTGCGATGAATTAAAAGCCCTAGGGGGTGATGTCAAAACTATTATAAGAACGGCAAAAGGAGATTTGTTGCTGCAGCTTAAAATAGCCCAAGAGGGGAAAACAAGCACGTACCAAGCGGAGATTTAAGCACTGCTAACGGAGTCAGCAAGGTCACAGCAAAATCTCAAATGATCACGCTACAGTTCAGAAACCTCGATGAAATAACTACACCGGATGAGATTTGTGATGCGATCCATAAGCAATGTAGGATAGAACGGCCTGATTCAACTGCCATAAAAAGTTTACGTACAGGGTACAGCGGTACAAAATCGGCACTTGTAAGCCTTACAGCGGATGATGCTAAAGTTGTTCTAAAGGCGCAAAGAATAAGAGTAGGATGGGTATTTTGTCGAATTAGAGAGGTGAAACAAGAGAGATACTGTTATAGGTGCTGGGCCTATGGACATGTAGCCCAGAAGTGCAAAGAGACTACAGGTATGCCAAAACTTTGCAGGAAATGCGGTCAGGAGGGACACAAGGCCGCGAACTGCTCCAACGTACTGAAATGTGCGTTATGTGGTGGATAACATTCGACAGGCAGTTTTAGATGCCCAAGACCTCTTATCCCAAAAAATGTTTGAAGGAGAATTTGACTTAGCGGTAAATAAGCAGGAGCAAGGCTGGCTCACGGACTCGGTTGGAAAGCCTCAATCTGGATACCAGGAAGACTTCTTCCGCAGGAAAAGATGGCACCAACAGTGGCAGGATTCACGTGGGCAAAAATGAAAGGAATATACATTTTTAGGTGCTAGTCACCTCAGAGCATGAGTAGCACAGAGTTTGAGATCGCGATTCTTGGGATGACCACAGGAGCACAGGGTAAGTACCCGCTTATAATAAGTGGAGACTTCAATGCATGGTCAACTGTATGGGGTAGTAGTAGAACTACCCATAGAGGTAGAGTTCTTCTCGAAAGACTTACACACCTGAGGCTAAAACTTCTAAATGAGGCAGTGAAATATACATTCGACACTGGCAATAGACGCTCCATTATAGATCTCACGTTTGCTAGTAGCGAAATAGCGAGACGAGCAAAATGGTCCATCAGTAACGTCTACACACACAGCGACCACAAAGCTATTAGCCTAGAGCTAGTGGAAACTGCACCAGGGAACGCCTTAAACCAACTGCAAAAAGAAGATGGAAATAACACATTTTTGAACCAGAAGTATTTGATGTTGTATGGAATGATGCCGTAATACGAAGGAAACATGCGGAAGATCTTTCGGTTCAAATATCTAAGTCATTAGATATGGCGTGTGATGCTGCCATGCCCAGAAGCCGCGCAAAAGTAAATTGGACTCCGGTATATTGGTGTAACGAGGAAATAGCGGAGGAGCGTAGAAAATGCCACAAGGCACGGCGAAGGGCACAGAGGGCACGCTCGTCGTTACGATATGATGAGCTACGCAATACCTACATAGCCCAAAGAACGACGCTTAAAAATACTATAAAAATGAGCAAGAGAGCCTGCTTCAAGGAACTGATGGATAGTGCTTATCTTGATCCTTGGGGATTGGCTTATCGAACGGTGATGGCGAAAATTAAAGGACGAAAATCAGAGCAGCCTACATGCCCGATACTAATGAGAAGAATCGTAAAAACTCTTTTTCCGACACAAGTTTACCGGACTATCAAAGTCAGGTTCTCGAAGGAATGGAAATCCCAGAAATAACAGAGCAGGAGGTACTAGATGCAACACAAAGAGTTGCGGGCAGTAAGTCTCCAGGGCCTGATGGAGTGCCAAATATAGCTCTTAAATCAGCGATAAGGTCTGGAACATCGGTATTTACGGGTCTCTTCAACGCCTGTTTCCAAGAAGGCGTCTTCCCCCGCTCTTGGAAATGTCAAAGACTGGTTATGTTGCTGAAACCTGGTAAGATGCCCGACCAGCCATCTTCATACAGACCACTTTGTATGTTGGATTCAATAGGAAGGATTCTCGGACGTATTATTATGGGCATCTGCAGCAGGCCCTGGAAAGCCCAGGTGGCTTGTCAAATAGTCAGTTTGGATTTTGAAAATCGAGATCCACGATAGATGCAATACAAACAGTTGTCAACATAGCTCGCGGAGCCATAACCGGAGGCCAAAGTAAAAGGAAGCTCTGTGCACTGATAACTTTGGATATTAGAAATGCTTTTAACACCGCTAACTGGATGCAGATAATAACAGCGCTGCGAACCTTTGGCACACCTGCTTACCTCCTCCGAATAATTGGTAGCTATCTAAGCAACAGAGTACTCTTTTTTAATACGGATGAGGGGCCAATAAAACACAACATCACGAGCGGTGTCCCTCAGGGATCTGTTCTAGGTCCAGCTCTTTGGAATGTGATGTATGGCGGGGTGCTACAAATCGACCTTCCCGGAGGCACGGAAATTGCCGGCTATGCAGATGATATTGTCGTAGTAGCAGTGGCCAGGAAACTTGATCTGCTCCAAGCATTATGTAATGACGCCGTAGGAAGAATAAGGGAGTGGCTGACGAACATGGAGATGGAGATGGCTAGCAATAAGACAGAAGTGGTTCTGGTGAGCTCAAAGCGGAATGTGGATGAATTGGTCCTAACCATAGGAGATTATCAAATAAATTCAAGCCCTCCGTGAAATATCTGGAGTAATCATTGACCCAAAACTAACTTTTAGGGAGCAATTCAGGGCGGTGGGGGAGAAAGTTTCTAGAGATAGTGGAGTTCTAACGCGAATAATGCCCAAAATCGGCGGCCCAAGCGAAGCTACCCATCAGCTATTATCCAACGTAACGAGCTCTATATTATTATATGCAGCACCAGTATGGCACGGATCTAAAATGTTCCACCAAAAAGATATACTAGCGGCCTACCGCATTACTGCTATACGAATAGCATGTGCTTATCGGACGGTGTCCGACGACGCGATCCATGTTTTATCCAGGAAAATCCCAGTAGATCTACTCTCAGGTGAAATGGCCGATCTGTATGGCATTGGAATCAGCCGACCATCTGAAGATGCTAAGAAAAGCGCAAGGTCACGAACAATAGTTAGGTGGCAAGAACGGTGGGAAGATTCAAGGAAAGGGCGCTGGACCTTCATGCTTGTACAGGGTAGTTTTCACACCTATTGGTGACTAGGGTCTCGAGATTGAGGCCAAAACGTGGACCCGGGTAGCCCTAGAAAGTGTTTATACAATATAGGTAACAAATGAAAGATGTTAAAAGAGTGCTTTAGTACAGGGTAGTTTCTATACCTATTGGTGACTATAGTCTCGAGATATAGGCCAAGACGTGGACCAGGGTAACACTTGGATGTGTTTTTACGTTATGGGTATCAGATTGAAGCTGTTGATGTGTGCTTTAGTACAGAGTAATTCATACCGCTGGGTGATTACAGTCTCGAGATGTAGGCCAAAACGTGGACCCGAATACCCCTAGAATGTGTTTATAGAATATGGATAACAAATGAAAGCTGTTGATGTGTGCTTTAGTACAGGGTAGTTTTCATACCTATTGGTGACTAGGGTCTCGAGTTTGAGGCCAAAACGTGGACCCGGGTACCCCCAGCCTTAGAAGGGTACTGTGAGTAAAATTTACTCACATAAGGAATAGATTTGTTCGTAAATCAGCAGATTGGCCACACTGAAAGTCAAGCCACTAGCAGTGCTTGGCCCACTCTATAATGAGTTGGCTGCCGCAAGCATTGAATGGTGTTGTTTGATTTATCGCGTTTGTGAACAATTTAAAAAAAAGTTAGTGAGTAAAATTTACTTATTGGTACCCTTTACGTACTAAATTGTGTGAGTGTTATTTATTTATCAGTAATTTACAACGTGTCTAAAAATATATTTTGTGCTGAATTACGACAATTATGTTTTTGTTTTGTATTATGTTACCGTACAGAAAACTATAGAGTATAAAATGGCAGGTCGTGGGCTATCAGAACAAAATATTTTGGATGCAATACTTGAACTAGATTCTGAAGAAGAAGACAATTTGGAGTTGGAGCTTTGTAACTTTGATGAGGATTCTTAGGACAGTATTGCAGATCCGGAATAACAACCAGAAACGGGAAGAATTAAATGATGTCGAAGAAAATTTGATACACGGAATCATAAATGCAGAAGAAGCTGAAAAGGAGGAAGCACCTGGAAGCAGCAAACGTAAAAAACAGAAACTTAGTGAGGGGAGAGGAAATGAAAGATCAGCTGCTCAAGAAATTCGTGAAAAAGAAGAGGTAATTACAATTATTACAAGAAGTACCAATAGTCTGGTCGGAAAAGATGGAAATTTTATTTGGCGTAAGGAACCTGTGGCCGTGCTACAAGAAACTCCCTCAAATAAATATTGTTCACATCCGCCCTGGCCCAACAGCAAATGCAAAAAATTCGTTTTGCCCTTCCAGCTGCTTCAAAATGTTTTTTACCGCAGACATATTGGAAGAGATTTTGATTTATACAAATACAGAAATAAGCATTCAAAGGGAGAACTATAACGATAAATCTCACGCGGTTTTGTCAAATTTGGAAATGGACGAACTTGAAGCATTTCTTGGTTTGTTAGTCTTGTCCGCTGCTCTCAAAGACAATCACTTGGCAACACATATGATGTTTGACACTACCTACTGTGGGGAAAGGTACAAGGCAACCATGCCTGAGAGAAGGTTCAAATTTATGCTAAATTGTCCAAAGAAACAAGAACTGCTAGAAGAGAAATGATCAAACTAGCTCCAGTTTCTTCTATCTGGGACAAACTTCTAAACAATTGCAGAGTGAACTATAAACCTGGAAGCTATATAACCATTGATGAGCAAATAGTTGGATTTAGAGGCAAATGTCCATTTAGGATGTATATTCCCGCTAAACCCATCAAGTTTGGCATCAAAATTGTCATGTCTTGTGATAGCGGTACAAAGTATATATTGGATGCCATTGTTTACCTTGGAAAAGGAAGTGTACCTCCTGCAATGGCTGCTGGTGAATATTATGTTCATAAACTGCTGAAAAATGTAAAGGGCACCTATCGAAATGTCACGATAGACAATTGGTTTACGAGTGTACAGATATAAAGTTTCAAAAACGAGCCGCAACCACTTCATTGTTTACATTTCATGAGGATTTGACAGTTGTATCATACAAGCCCAATAATAATAAACTTGTATTATTGGCGTCTAGTATGCACAGTATGGGTAGTATTCATGAGACCACTGGAAAACCAAAAATAGTGCACAACTCAACAAAAGGAGGAGTTGACAGTTTTGATCAGATGCGCCTCTAGCATTTTTCCAAAATATGATGAACATAGCTGCAATAAACGCATACATCGTTTACGCGCACAACATGTATAGCCATGGGCAAAAGCCAGAATCCCGACTTAATTTTATGTTATCTCTACACAAAGAGTTAAGGAAGGATTTCAAAGGAAAATATTAGCATTACAAACATGAGCCTGGCGTTGAAAACAACTATTCAAAATATTGTAGGCGCAAGCCAAGAGGCCCATAGTGCCGGAGAAAACCAAAAGGGGCCAAGGAAGTACTGTAATATCGGCCTTTGGCTTAGATCAAAAGTGTAGTTAATCAATAAACTTTTTGATCAGACATTGCTTTGTTCATCAACGCGGTGTCTAACCCTATAATCAATACAAGTGTGTCATACGGTCTGAGTCATTTAAAAGCGAGTTTGAGTTGTGTTGTTCTTTTTTTTAACATTTTTTTCCCTTTTTTTATTTTTGTATTGTGACGTCTGAATGCAGCTGCTGGTTTGACAACTCTAGTCATCAGGATTAGCCTGGTGGCTGTCAAGTGTGCTGTGTTTGTTGTCTGTCCTGTGTGACTGAGCTTGTTGGTCTTGCGGCTTAGAGCTGTTTGACTGTATCAGGCGATATCGGGCCATCAGGATTAGCCTGTTGGTTGGAGGGTGCGGAGTTGTTTTTTGTATGACTGGGTTCCCCGGTGGAAGGCTCAGAGCCGACTACCAAAAGGGGAGCGAAAAAGTCTCGCCAAGGCAACTTGGGGCGGAGACACTGACTGACTTGTAATTGTTTGTCCAATTGTAAATCCCATCCCCCTCTGGTAGGATGGCTGAGGAGCCGGATGCCAAAGTAGTGGCTGAGGGCAACATCATTGTCATCCTATTGCCAGTGGATGAGCGTGCTCTCTTGTGCCCGCTGTGCTCCGATAGACGGATTGGCCACTATGCGGGAGCGCGAAAGGAGGAGAATCTCCTGCGCCATCTCAAAGAGCACCATCCAGACATGCCACCACGATTCCGCTGCTGGAGATGCTCTTTTGAGGCTCCTCGCACAGCGAAATACCAGAGAAAAGTGGTACGGCAACACGGCGCTACCTGCGTACCAGAGCGTGTTGTACCATCGGCAGGCGCGAGAGACAGTCAGCGCCGCCAAGATATTCGCCAACAAATTGGAGCAACGTCCGAGCGACCAGTGCCGACTGTTGATACTCGAACTAGAAGAAGAGGAACACGCTCAACAACAGATTCAAGAGCGACTATACCACTTACGCAGCCTCTCATGAGTAACGAGGTGTATGCAGTAGATGCTTCGGGTTCATCGAACCCATCGTCAACCTCAGCTGCCGCTACACAAAAAACGGAAAACATAATTTCTGATAACACACTGGTAAATGCCGATCAGTTACCACCAGCGACACCCTCCCCTCCCGCAATTACTAACCAAACACCTACGCCAACGGAAATAGCAGGAAATATAATAACCAATAGCAACATACTAATTTCCATGCAATCACCGCCAGTGGCGCAGTCCCCTGCGTTGTCAGAGGAGGAGAATTCGCAAAGAGTAACCCCGCATACAAGCCCACCGTTAGGGGCTACGCTACACCCCATACCCATGGTGGAAACCAACGCACCATCACCAGTAGAGCCGATAACTGCCCACCACGGTACAAACGCAGATAAACGACGAATAATCGAGGCTTTGAACTTATCAAACGACCAAGGGCAATTAGAAGAAGCCTCAGTCGAAGCCATGAGATACCTATCGAGGCTATCCGTCCGTACAGACCGACAGACTGTGAGAGGAATTCACCCAGGTCGTGGTGGAAGAAACCCCCCCACGCAGAGGAGGGCTTCAGATCGTACGCGGGAGGCCGCCAGACTACAGCGTCTATATAGGAACAATAGGAAGAAAGCGGTGCAAGAAATTCTGGAAGGTTCCAATAGGACTTTCCAGATACCCTTAGCAACCCTCAAGCACCACTTTCGTACCCTAGCTGCGCCCAGAGACGTCGAGCAAGACTGGCCGAATATATTCGATCGTGAAGACCCCTCCACCTCAAGCAACGAGGCATTGACTCGTCCATTCACCAGAGAGGAGGTTATGGACAGGCTAAAAGGTCGGGCAAATTCATCTCCCGGTTCTGACGGCCTGACCTACTCCGACCTGCGGAAGGCCTCCCCAAAGGCTCAAGTGCTGACATCGTAGTTCAACACAGTGCTGAGAACGGAGTCGGTTCCAGTAAAATGGAAAGAAAGCCACACAATTCTATTGTACAAAAAGGGCGACTCGAGTGAGGTGGCAAACTGGAGACCGATATCCCTAGGGGACACGGTGCCGAAGCTTTTTGCCGCGACACTAGCTGACCGGCCAGAAAAATGGGCCATGGCCAATAGCCGTATAAGCCCCTCCCAAAAAGGGTTTTTAGAATTTGAAGGGTGTTTTGAGCACAATTACGTTCTACAGGAAGTACTGCGTGACGCTAAGAAAAATAAAAAGGAAGCGGTAGTCGCGTGGCTAGATTTTTCCAACGCGTTCACATCCGTTCCACACTCTATAATCTTTAAGTCTCTCGAAGCACATGGCCTACCGAGAGAAGTAATTAATACAATCAATCAGAATTACAGCGGCATGACAACACGACTCAAGGTATCAGAGGGCACGTCCCCGCCCATCAACATGCAGGCGGGAGTTCGCCAGGGATGCCCCTTGAGTCCTATAGTGTTTGATCTCATTCTGGAGGTCGCCGTTCGCACGCTGGCCCAAGAAGGGATCGGATACCATCTGGGAAACGCCCTCATTAATAACCTGGCATATGCCGACGACGTACCCACTGGCTTCCAGATTAGACAGACACCGGTGAGCACCATAGCTGGTATGCTGAGCGACGTGCGGGCACTGGATCGCTCAGGGCTGGCGCCATGGCAGAAGATAGATGCTACGGCAACATTTTTATTGCCACGCCTAGACTTTTTTTGCAAGGGGCAGACGTAGACAAAGAGTATTTGAGCGAGACAGATAAGGTAATAAAGAGAACAGCCAAACGCTGGATGAACCTGCCCCAACGGGCTAGTCCAGAACTTGTATTCATGCCGCCCCACAAAGGTGGTGGCGGGCTGCCACCCCTGGCAGAACTGACGGATCTCCTCACCGTGGCCCATGCATTTAAGATGTTAAGCTCAAAAGACCACGTCGTGAGTGATATAGCGGTTACATCGCTGAGACAGGCTACGGCGGAAAGGCAAAGAAAACCAGCATGTCATATAGACATGGCGAGTTACCTGTCCAGCGAATCTAGCGTCCCACGTTCAAATAGTATCGCGAACTATTGGACGAAGGTGCGGACGGCAACGGCCAGAATTAGCAGCAAGGTAAAGCTACGCTGGACATGGTCCTCACCGGAGTCCGAGTTTTGGATCCAGTGTAGTACACCAACTGATTCGAACTTCACAGTTGTCGAACCTGGGGACGCCCATCGCATCATTTCGACATTGCGACGGTGTGTAACACAACACTACGAAGCCATTCTAATAAACAAACCCGACCAAGTTAAGGTGTTCGAAGTGACGTACAGGACACCACCAGCTAACCACTTTCTCCGCTCGGGAAAATTCACCCGCTTTTGCGACTGGCGTTTTATACACCGGGCACGTCTCAATGTCCTCCCGTTGAACGCTGCAAAGAGGTGGCTTATAGACGCAGACAAGCGCTGCCGCAAGTGCGGAAGAGACCTGGAGACATTACCACATGTGCTTAACCAATGCACCCCCCACTCCGCGGCACGACAGCAACGCCACAACAACGTCCAAGACAGACTCGTAAGAGCCTTGAGGTGCCCCGGGAACGTGAGAGTAAATAGAATAGTAGAAGGCTCCCACGGTACTGCTGGCAACCTAAGACCAGACATCGTCATACGGAACGAAGTAAGCCGACGAATCACTCTGATCGACGTGGCTATTCCGTTTGAAAATAGAGGCGAGGCTTTTAAGGATGCTCGGCAGCAAAAGCTACAGAAATACCAGCCGCTTGCTGACCAGCTATCGACACTTGGCTACGAAGTCAGAGTGGAGGCCTTTATAGTTGGAGCACTGGGCGGATGGGATCCGGCAAATGAACGAGTCACAAACCTTGTGAACATCACGCGCTATTATGCAAGCCTGATGAGGAGACTCATGATAAGCGATACCATCCGCTGGTCGCGGGACATCTATGTGGAGCACGTAAGCGGTACCAGACAATACCGTGATACACCATCATGAAAATAATACAACCGCCAAGTTACAGCCAATAAATGCTTTGTTGAAAATTATAAATTATTAATTATTATTATCTGTTATATGTGATGTTTAGTTACCATTTAAAGTCCTCGTGATTGAAATATATTTTTGTCAGCAACATGTCAACCTTTACTAATTGCAAGGAAGTTTAAAAAATTTTAAAAATATTTGTAGTTATACCAAACGTAGATACACCACCACTTATTGCAATTGTGGATTAGCTATTTGCGGTGAACATGCACAAAAAAGGTGCCCTGAGTGTGCTTGAAAAACAATTTGTATGTATTCATAATCATTAAAATCAATAATAAAGTATTATTTTTGCTTATTTTATATATTTTAATAAAAAATTACTCTTATATTATATCCTGGCTTTCAATTTTTTTCATTTTAAACTACTACTTCACAAAATAAATCAGATAATAACGTAAAATTTTGAAGTGAGTAAAATTTACTCATCGGTACATATAAGCGCCTACAATTTAACCGTACCCTTTTAGGGCTAGAAAGTTTTTGTACAATATGGATAAAAAATGAAAGCTGTTGATGAGTGCTTAACACAGGGTAATTTTCATACCTATTTGTGACTAGGGTCTCGAGATATAGGCCAAAACGTGGACCCGGATACCCTTAGAATGTGTGTGTAGTATGGATATCAAATGTAAGCTGTTGCTGAGAGTTTTAAAGTAATTTTCATTGTGACATTCGATTCAGTCGCATCAACCTGGCAAAACTGATAAATATGCATGCGAAGCCGAAATAAAGACATAAATTAATAATACCCACATACCTATTTACATACTTCCTATTCGATTTGCTTGAAATTTGGTATATAAATTTGCCTATATTAGTATTTACGATCCTTTTTTCCGGGAAGTGGACAAGAGACGGGCTGGGAATGGGATTAGGACTAGGACTGGGGCTGATACTCGGAGTGGGACTAGGACTCGGAATGGCACTGGAACAAAATACATACCATCCTCTGGGACTGGCAATAAGGGGTGAAGAAGAGTGAAAAAAACTTGAAATATGAGAAAAGACGGAAGGAGAGGCTGAGAAAGAGATAGAGTGAGACGAAGATAGAGATGGATGAAGCGAAAAATACGGACGGAGGAGTGAATAAATGGATTAAGAAAAAGTGTAGAGGGGAGAGGGCAGAGATAGACGGAAAAATCTTATTAAAATGTATGCAGATAGACCAAATTTAGAGCAGAACAACGTCTGACGGGCCTGCTAGTATTATATACAAAGATAATTGAGAAATATTTCTTTGTGTCATACAAGGACTGCAGACCTAGCAGCTTATCCCTCCCATCATAAGAAGGGAGGAAACTATGCCACTGATGCGAATTTTGTAAATATCTTTTGCACGCGTTCGATTTTATAAATGTGTACAACATAGCGACTCCAAATTACTGAACAGTATTCTAGGCGACTCCTGATTAGAGAAATATATAGCGATTTAAAATCAGTGGATCCTTGAACTCTTTGGTGTTTCCTCTTATAAACCCTAGCATAGCATAGGCTTTAGACACCATAAAGTGTATATGTTTCGAGAATGTGAGATTTGAATCAAAGATAACACCCAAATCTTTCATTTCCTCACCACGAGATATTTTACAACTGTTTAGCTCATAGTCAAATGTAATGTTTCTCGTAGGCATTCTAGAAAACGGTACTACATAGCAGTTATTGATATTTAGTTGTAGGCGATTAAAAGAACACCATTTTTCAAGAGCTTCGAGATCGCGCTGCATTTTAAGACTATCAAAGTGTTCGCGTACAACTGAGAAAATCTTCATATCGTCGGCGAATATCAGACAGTTAGTGAAGTTGAAGCAATTTGGTAAGTCATTTATAAATAATAAGAACTAGTATCGCCCGTGGTCGAAATTCGACCAGCTTGTATTTTTTTCAGCACACTCTATGCATCCATTGTTGGGGTAGTGCAATAATGCGTTAATAGTTGAGCAGTGAGTGGAAATATAGCAAACTGATCTATCTTACTTAAAGTTATCATTAAAATTTTGAATTTGACCTAAGACGTTACAATCTTTGATTGTATTTTCTTACACTTTTCTACAAACTTTTCAAATGTAATTATAAGTTTTGGTATGGAGCTCCTTAAAAAAAATATAACATATATGTAAAATCAAATAAAATTTATATAGAATTGTGGTGAAATTACTTGAAATTGAATTGAAAATTTGCTTTTTCCACACCACCCGGAAGATACGCCGTCGGCGCGCTATCGAAGTTAGTTTTGGGTGCTCGGTTCCCCAGTAGGCCTATATCACCAATATAAACTACATATATATATATCGCCCATTTACTTCAATAGCGTCATAATTCAAAAAAAAAGAATTTTTAGTTAAGAACGAAGAAATGTGCTAAAGGAATTTAACCTATTTCACACCACCGGTTAGGTATGCAATTGGCGCTTTACTATTACATATGTATTTATAATTAATTAATTTAAATTATAATTTCTTAAATTAATTAAATTAATTATAAATACATATGTAATGTGTAAACGAAAACGAAAATTTCTAATAGAATAGAGGATACCTTCATAAAAAATAATATAAAAATATAAAAATAAATTAGCATAAAAGACAATATACAAATTCTAATGTAATATCTTTGTAGCAAATTCAATATACAACGTGATAAAAGATAATATAATAAAATAAAATAAGAAATTTCAAAATATATTAGCATAAAAAACAATATACAAATTTAAATGTAATACCTTTGTAGCAAATTTATTTATTTTTTGTTCACTATAAGACGTGCTATATCTAAAATGAGCATAACATCTGGAAATGCAAAAAACATTTGGGTCAAATTTGCAATTAATTGTTATAAATAAATAAATTTAGTGAGTTTGAACAAAAGAAAGTTGACTCATTAGTTCTGATTTCATTTTTTTTAAAGCACCTAAAATGAAAAACAAAGAATCTGTTAAATAAAGACCTATGCTTTTACGTGTAAGTAAAATTTGTCCAAAAAAATAGGCCGGTTAAGTTATTACTTCTCTTTAAAGTTTTTTTGCGCGCTAACAATTATTTTAGAACAATTTTTTAAGGATTTTGGTACAGACCAATATAGGTAATTGGCAACAATGGGAAACAATATTTTATTTCAACAGGAAATGAGCGAAGCAGTAGTTCTCTCACCGTTTGGCGTGTACAAATATATGGGGTATTCCGTCCCATTTCGACCAATTTTGAACTCGAACCCTTCAGAATTGGCTGAAAGTTTTTCTTATTTTTCTAGCTTACGAAAGACGTTTTTCAGAATTTTTTCAAATTTTTTCATCCAACTCAAAAAAAGTTATGAATTTAAAAAAAAAACACCGTTTTTCCTTTCAAAATGCTATACCTTTTTCAAAAATTGACGTTTGGGATCTTTTTTTTTTTTTTTAAATTTGTTTTTAAATGTACTTTTCGGAAAAAATACAAAAAAACTTTTAAAGTTTTTTTTTGTAATTTTTCACTTTTTCGAGATTTTTCGAATTTCGCCATTTTTTTTCCTCATAAAAAACTTCAATCAATTCTGCAATCATCCCCACTAATCCCGGAGTGGGCCGATTTTTTTTTTTATTTTGATTTAATTGAAAAAAAAAAACTTTACAATTTTTTTTGTATTTTTTCCGAAAAGTACATTTAAAAACAAATTAAAAAAAAAAAAGATCCCAAACGGTCAATTTTTGAAAAAGTTATAATATAAGAAATCAAAAACGGTGTTTTTTTTTTAAATTCATAACTTTTTTTGAGTTGGATGAAAAAATTTGAAAAAATTCTGAAAAAGGTCTTTCGTAAGCTAGAAAAAGAACAAAAACTCTTACAGCCAATTCTAAAGGGATCGGGTTCGAAATTGGTCGAAATGGGATGGAATACCCCATATACATATGTAGAGATGAAACATTTGAGCAACGCGACAATTGAAAATTTGGAGCTATGTACTCAGGGGGGTTTGTGAACATAATGCGTCCTACAGATGGAAATTTCGATAGTTGCACAGATTTTCGAATTTACAAAATACTTTTTCTATTAATTATAAACAAATAGAGTAATATTTGTTAACAAAAATAGGCCTATGCACTGCGGCTGATCAATACGAATGGATTCATATAACTTTTATATGATTTTACGTATGCTAAGTATGCGAAACAACCTGTCAATTGATTGTATGGAAATTTTGTTAGCGTATTAGTATATAGATAGGAATGGACCATAGTGGGTACCCTGAGGTATACCTGATACAGCGTCTATTATAGTTCTTGATGATGCAGCTCCCATTTTTAACTTGGGTTTTTTTTGTAAGAAAGCTCTTAAAGAAGTTAAGTAGCTTGCCACTTACTCCATTACACTCCATTTTTTTCAAAAGTAAAAAGTGACTGACTTTATTAAATGCTTTGGAGAAGTCTGTGTACACAACATCCAATTGCGTTCGATTTTTAAAAGCGTTAATTATATGGTTTTTCAGTATGATTAGATTCGTATAGATTGATCTACCTGGATAAAAACCATGTTGGCAATTTGAAATAACCGTAAAACTTACATGGTGGCATAATTTAGACTGCAGAATATGGTCAAAAGATTTAGCCAAGGTGCATTATTTTACTATTGGTCTGTAGTTGAGGACATCATTACGATCACCAGATTTATAGACAGGAATAATAGCGCATATCTTCCATTGATTCAAAAATATTCCATTATTAAGGCGCAATTCAAAGAGAAGAGCAGTATAGAGAGCATTTGCACTGCAACGATTTTTGAAAAATAATGGTGAGAAACCCTCGCAATCCGACTTTGGGCTAGAATTCAGCGACGAAATTTCCGAAATGACATCCTCTTCAGAAACCGTGAAAGTAGTTATTATAGGTGTAACGTAGCGTTACAATAGTATGACCCCGACTTTAACCCTTTTTCTCCTACCCCTGAGACCCCCCTCTAACCCTTTTTCACCTACGCCTGAGAGTATACATGCATAGTACATTAACAGGTAGCATTTGGCGATAACAATAATATGCACACAGCACGACAACTTACAGTAAATGGTAAACTAAAGTACCCAATTAGCGGTTCATTTCTCACTCGCAAGCAGTATAAAAGGGAATGAATTTGCTGTTGTCACTTCATTCCTCGCAGGTCCCTCCGCCGCCTCCACTGAGCCAGCGTCCTCGCAGGAAGCCGCCACCAGCAACCGCCGCTACTGGTCACCCCCCCCCCCCCCCCTCCCTAAAAGGTAATCAGGCAGAAAGTTTGCACCGACACCTCGCCTTGGCCACGCCACTGGTACGCGCTCCGTTTCCCTATTGTTGTCGACGCTATCCTATGACGTTGCGCCGCCGCTACGACGACCGGAATCCGCTCGCTATCCTACGCCATTGCGCCGCTGCTACGACGACCGTCATCCGCCCGCGATCCTACTGCCGTTGCTCCGACGACCGTTGGTCGCATTTAGCGATAACAATAATAAGCAAAATGCAATAATATGCGTCAGCCGCCCGCTATCCTACCGCCGTTGCGCCGCTGCTCCGACGACCGTTGGTCGTCCGCTATCCTACCGCCGTTTCGCCGCTGCTACGACGACCTTTAGCCGACGCTACGGTATCACCGTCCAGCAGCTCGCTGGTGCCGTCACTGCGTCCATACCGCTATGTCCATCCGTCCATTAATACTGTCCGCAGTCTAGCCGTCGTGCTAATCCCGCCACTGCGCCATACCACTGCACCAATCCGTCCGCTAATACTGTCCGCCGTGCTACTCCCGCCACTGCGCCAATCCTTCCGCTAATACTGTCCGCCGTCCGGCCGCAGCGCTGATCCCGCCGTGTGTGTGTGTGTGTGTGTGTGTATTCGTCATAAACACATAACTACTGTGTTCTTATTAAGTGGGGGTTTGTGGGACCTCTACTTGACCCTGGATTGACTGAGTACTACCTCAGCCTTCGACAAAACCCACTTCATAAATGGCGCCCGAACAGGTACCCTCCTCCGCAGACGAACGTGGAAAACCAAATACAACAACCACCAACACTGCCGGGCGGGTTCGACGAACACACCGTCATTAACAAAAAATACACCGGCCCCGAAGTTACGACGCTGAATACCGACTCACTCAATTGGATCTACTTACTGAAAAGGGAGAGGCTGATAGATGAGTGCAAGAAGCATACGATTCACGTGTGTATATTCTCGCACGGTGCGTGGAAGCATGGAGAATATATATATGTGTATGAAAAGAAATAAAAAGGCAAATGGTTATATTACTAATTATGGCAATAATTAATTTATTTTGTATTAAAATTAGTACAATATTTTACCTTTGGTATATGATGTGGCGTGACAGCAGCAGCGACTTTCTTCCTCCGTGTTACCGTGTTATGCTGCTTATATGTGTGAGTGACAATATGAGGTTGTATGCATGCGTGTTAGCAATACATGACAGTGCATTTATGTAAATACATATGTGCAACTAAATGAATTATGTATTGGGGTGGCCGTGTCAAATAGATATAAATATTTAGGTTCTGACCTAAACATGCCGGCCCCCTTGCGGTAAGCAACATCTGTGGGAGGAATTCCATGCTTCAGCTGTCACGCACAGTAGTACTTAAAAACTAGATTTAATTTTTTGTTTATTTTGAACAAATATGTGTTGGCTGATCGCGCCGGTACTTCATCGATAATAGAGGCCGCTGTAGGAAGAAAAGAAGCAACATATTAAAGCTGAAAACAAGAACGGGTTACAATTCAACGCACTTTATTAGTATAAACCTCGTTTGGATTTCGAGGTTTTCGTAGTCTGGTCGAAGAGGACATGTCCCCGTTCCAGATTTCGACGATTGTAAGATTATTTTCCATCCTGACAAAGAGGCCAAGTCTCCGTTCCAGATTTTAACTTTATGAGATTTAAGGTTATATCCAGACGGAAAGGACGGGTCTCCGTGCCAGATTGGATTTATTTTGTTATTTTTGGTTTTAATTTTAATAAAATGTTTTATTTTAAATGAATATTGGTTTGGTGGCGAACGCTTTAATAATTTTGAGTTATTTCCAAAGTTATATTGACCCTCTAACATGCCTTTAAGTGGCTGGCAACTCCACTCCACGAAAACTTGTAATTTGGACTACGACAGAAAAATTTGTTATTTCGAATATGATCGAAAGTTTGTAGCTTTATTTTTATTTTGTGACTACTTTTGCCACCCCAGAAAGGTTTCGCATTTCAGGCTAGTTTTTGTAGTATTCGACAAAAACTCATGCTAAATAATTTTTAATTGTAAGTCATTCTTAACCTTTAACGTTTTTTCCTATTTTTTTTGCCATTCGTGGTTATTTTTACAAGAAGATTCAGTAAAACATTCATGACACATTTAATTTTGAATATTGATGGAAAAAAAATTGGTTCCTGTGATGCCCCTCGGGAACACGCATACTCAAAATTGGTGTTTATTTATTTTGCTGAAATGGCAACACCACCAGCGAAATTGAAGTGTTAAGTGAAAGAGAATGAAAGAATGAAAAATGGAAGAAGAAGAATGTCATTACATAATAAACATGATGATGGTAAGTAAACAAGTTGTAAAATTTCATAATTTGTGTTAAATTATTCATTTTAATAACGTCTTGTTTTCTTTTCTTTTCAGATTATGCAAATTACTAAGAACTCCTTGGGGTACACACGTACTTGCACGCCTGAATATTGATGCACCCCAAAAAGAATGGTTTGAGGTTTCACGGATGAAGGTTGAAATCAAACAAATTTACATATGCCAATTATGTACCGGAATAATGTAAGATGTTTTAAGACAAGATGTGCATTTAAGTTTTCTTTCTAGTTTTTGTGCTAGAAAATCCAGAAATGATCGCAGAAGCGATCAGTTGTAAATATTAGTTTATTTGAGCAAAGTTAAGTGCAATTTTGTTTTTGTAGTGCATTTCTTGTCTCACAATACCCAACAAAAAATGTTGTGAGTTAAACTTAAAAAAAAATGTTGTTTTGTATTGGAAAAAAAGAAATGCACAATTTACGAATATGGGTTTTGTTTATTCATATTGACGTAGTAAATGCACATCTGTTTTTTTTTTTTTTTTTGTTAGTGTATTGTAAAATTACACTACCCAAATTTTTTAATGCAATGGTTAAAAACCATTGTACAAAACGCAATGCAAGCCATTATTTATGCTCTTGTTGAGTAGTTTTAATGATATCGGTTTGATATCTACTAATTATACCCGCATGTGGATGGGTATAATAGGAATTTTTTTTTTTGCGGCTTAGATTTCTTATGTAGTTAGTCCAATTACACCAACTTGACTTAACATGATAAATTAATTTGATAATGAATGATGCCGGTTGTGTTAACCAAAGTTTTGTCAAGTTATTGTAGTTGGACTGTTATTTTTCTGAAACAATATTAAACCGTTTTATATTTAGGAACCGATAGCTTAGAAGGATTTTGAAACGAAGAAGAACCCAAGCGAATAAACGAATGTATTTCCCTGCGGCTACTGAACGTTTGTACGTGGTAATTTGCGTGTAGTTAGTTTGGTAGTTAGTTTTGTGGTTAATTTATGTATTTTATGTATGTTTCCGCTGGGGATATAGGTTATTTTTCAGGGATTTCGTTTGTAGTTTTCATAGACTTGGTATCTGCACCCTGTCGACTTTTGCTTTTTAATTTTGAAATAAAAGTTGTTTACTTTGGACGCCGATAATTAGAAATGGCATTACCTATTTTGATGAAGTGGAATGTCCTGATTTAAGGGTCGGTTTGGTCATCGGTGGATACCTCTCCACTTGATTCATTTGCTGGTGGAAGTAGAACCAGTTTGGCCAAGGGCCTTGTAATTTGAACTTTTTCAGTCGTGATGTCGACAACTTGTACAAGGTCGTATGCTCCTGGGTGGAGTTTGACCACTCTTCCAAGTCTCCATTCGTTTGGAGCTACATTGTCGTCTTTCACGACGACGAAATCCCCTATTTTGATGTTTGCTTTCGGGTGTTTCCATTTAACCCGCTTTTGCATTTCTAAGAGATATTCTCTTTTCCATCTTTTGCAAAAGGTTTGATGCAAAGCTTTTAATTTATGCCATCTATTGACTATGGAGGCAGGATTCTCATTGGAATATATTTCTGAAGGAGCGAGGAGATGTCCGCCTACCAGGAAATGGCCAGGGGTTAATGGTTCTAAGTCGGTCGATTCGTTCGACACTGGACTTAATGGTCGCGAGGCCTCTATTCGACAAAGTAGGGTTGTGAATTCCTCAAATGTATATTTATCCCTACCTGCCACTTTTCGAAAGTGGCTTTTGAAGCTTTTTACTCCTGCTTCCCACAGACCTCCCATATGAGGAGAGGCAGTAGGGATGAAATGCCATTGCAGAATTTGATGAGCATATTTAGACAATGCGTTCTCACGCGAATCAGCTATAAATGCCCTAAACTCAGATCTAAGTGATCGTGAGTGGAGCCACAAAGTTAGTCCCATTGTCGGAATAGATATTTTTCAGACATCCTCGCCTGGCGATAAATCGGGTAAGTGCCGCGAGAAAGGATTGGGTGCTAAGGTCGGTTGTGGCTTCCAAATGTATGGCTTTCGTAGCAAAGCAGACAAACAGACAGACATAACCTTTCGAAATTCGACACCCTCTACCTCTATAACTTTTTATGTTGAATGGTCCTGCAAAATCTACCTCTGAATTAGTAAATGGTCGGGAAAATTTGGTACGTTCCTTGGGAAGGTTACCCATAAGATGGGTTTTTACCAGTTTTTTATAGATTGTGCAGACCTTGCAATTGTGAATGATGGATTCTATCATATTTTTAACCCTAGGAATCCAGTATTGGGTTCTAATAAGCCTAAACATTAGTTGATTTTCCCCATGCAAAGAGATTTCGTGGATAAACGGAACTAAAAGGCGAGAAAGGCGTTCATTGTATGGTAGGTCTAGAGCCGCGCGGATGCGACCACCAGTCCTTATAATGCCATACTGGTCTAAGAAAGGGTAATGAGGAAGCACTTCGCTTTTACAATCTACCAGCTTGCCTGAATTCAGATTTTTGTATTTTGTGGGATAAAACTGCCGTTGAGATAATCTCATTAAACGTTGTGTTGTGGTTTGTATTTCATCTGATGAAACCAGACACGAGGATTTCTTAAAGGAATCTTTTGTCTTTGGATGAGTTCTTTCGAAGGATCTCAAGACATAAGATATCACCCTCAAAGCTCTAGGTAGATTCGAAAATCTAGCCAGAATTTCACAATTAATTTTGGTCGCGATTGTATGAGCTTGCACTCGTTTCTCCTCTTTGGTTGTGTTGTAAGATATATCTTGTGTAGGCCATTTTGAGATGTCTTTTCGTAACCCAGAAGGACCACAGCGAATTGTTGACCAGTTCATGTGCTGGAAGTCCTCTGCTAGCCAAGTCGGCTGGATTTGATCCCGAATCCACATCGCGCCAGTTATCATTTCCAACATTTTCAACGATTTTCGTAATACGGTGCGCTACGAAAGTTGACCATGAACAAGGGGGCTTTCGTATCCATGCCAGTACAATCGTTGAATTGTTTCATAAGTAGGTTTTTGGATTCACTAAGTTGAGATTTGTTAGAATAGTTTCCATCATTTCGGAGAGTAGTACGGCTCCGCATAACTCCAGTTGGGGAAGTGAGATGGTTTTTACCAGAGCTACCTTTGTTTTCGCCAACAGCAAATTGATGAGAACTTGGTCGTTGTTTTCCACTCGTAGGTATATAGCCGCGGCATAGGCTTTCTCTGATGCGTCACAAAACCATGAATTTCCACTTTGTTGTGCGGGGAGAAGTGTGTCCATCGCGATATCCGAATTTTATTAATTTCATGATACTTTTCCATAAAGGTGTTCCAACGTTCCGTAGTAATTGGGGATAAATCTTCATCCCATTTTGTACCGTCAAGCCAAATATTTTGCATGATTATTTTGGCTACAACTCTTATTGGTGCAAGCCATCCTAATGGGTCGAACAGTTTAGCGATTGCCGATAGGATCGCTGTTTTTGTTAAATTGTCGCCATTTTCCATTGGTTTTGCGATGAAGTAGAACTCATCATTGTGTGCATTCCATCTTACTCCTAGTGCCTTCACTGAACTTGCATCTTCGAAATCCAGGAAATCTTTGTTGAGTAGATATTATTTAGGAATATCTTTTAGAATTTGATCGCAATTGGCTGTCCGCTTTCGTAGTGGAAAGCCGGCTGATTGCAAGGCTTGAGATATTTGATCTCTGGCAGTAATTGCTAATTGGATGCAGTGTCCACCAGCAAGAATATCATCCACATACATATACTCTTTGAGTATTGTGGAAGCATTTGGAAAGGTGTTTTCGACGTTCTTTGCCAATTGTAAAAGCGTCCTTGTTGCAAGATAGGGAGCGTAGTTTACCCCAAATCTCACAGTCTTCAGTTCATAAAGAACTATGGGGTTTTCAGGGCTACTACGGAATACTATACGCTGATATTTTGTTTGGTTCGGATGTACCATAATTTTTCGGTACATTTTCTCAATATCGCTGTTGAAGACGTATTTGTATAGTCTCCAGCGAAGAATGAGAATCGTCAAGTCCGCTTGTAGGGTAGGACCCGTATAAAAAACGTCGTTTAGGCTTACTCCGTTTGCAGTCGGACTAGATGCGTTAAATACGACGCGAACTTTAGTGGAGGTACTTTCTTCTTTGATGACGGCGTGATGAGGTAGGAAATAATAGTCAGAGGAGTCTGGTGGCATGATGCTGTTGATCCTTGACATATGTTCTAATTCCTCGTATTCGGTCACAACTCGATTGTACGCCGTTTGTAGGGTAGGATTTTTTGCGAGGCGTGTGTCGTTCCAGAAGACCTGCGAGCAGGCTCTTTTAAGAGTTGGTCCTAGAGATATGTTTGAAGAAAATTCCGGTTTAAATGGTAGTGAGACAGTATATTTCCCTGTATTATTCCTTGTGGTTGTATTTCTATACAATTCCTCGCAGTATTGTTCGTCTGGATTTAGACGTTTGTTTTTTGGGAGTTCTTCGAGCTCCCAGAATGCGGATAGTTGTTTATCAAATGATAAGTCACTGTAGTAAGAGACTATTCGGTTTGTTTGCTCATGAGCATCTGCACGGTCTGTAAGAGTCCAGCCGAAAACAGTTTCTTGTGCTAAGAGTGTACCAAGCACATTCTTCTGCAATCCGTTCAGAATTATTTGAGGGTAAATGTCCCCTCCGAGAACTAGATCCACTTGCTCATTTACAAAGAATCTTTTATCTGCCAACTCGAGATCTGGGAATGATTGCTTTGTCATCGCGCTGATCTGCCACGTTGGAAGATTCCCTGTTAGTTGAGGCAGCACAAGGACCGTTGCGTTCAAAGAGAATAATGGGTCAACTAGGGACCGCAACTCTATTGAACAAGATTCCTTGACCTGTGAAGACAATGCGTTGGTAATACCGGAAACTTGAGCGCGAATTTTCTTGAATGGCAGGTTAATTCGACGTTTAAGACGTTCGGTGATGAACGAGCAATCGGAATCAGAGTCAATTAGGGCTCTAGCTGAAAAATTGTTATTATTGTAATTAATGTTGACACGACCAGTGCCTAGCAGTACACCTGTGGTTGTATTCGCATGACAAGATTGCACATTCGAGACTTGCTTCTCATGTGACTTTGAATTTTGTCTCTCTCTTGCTTGTTTTGATGTTGATGGGGCATCATCATCCGAATGCTTTGCATGAGCTGCTTTCTTTTGTTGAGTTTTTTGTATATGTGGGAGCGTGTTGTGTCGAGAATGACAAGTGATGCAGTTGTATGAGCTTGCACATTTCGACACAGTATCTCCAGACAATAAACAATTCAGGCAGCTATTATTTCTCTTAATAAAATCGACTCTACGAGTAGGTGAAAGTTTAAGGAATTTCGTGCAGTTGCGTAGTTTATGCTCATTTGTGTGACACATTTTACAATTAAATTTCTTGACGCTTGTTTGAAAGCTGCCAACCTCTTTTTGGTGGGGTTCAGGAGTTGGTTTTGTAATATGAGGCTTAAAACTTTTTGAAGTCTTATTGCCTCTATGGCCAGACACGTTTTCCAACGCAAGAAATCGGTCAGAAAGAAATTTATTCATGTCCTCCCATTTAGCTATCTCTGTCTTGTTCCCCAAAGACTGTTCCCAAAGCGAGAGGCTGCTTTCGGGCAATTTTTCAGCACACAGGTATACAGAGAGGGCGTCCCACAGATCTATTGTATGACCTTTTAATGATGTCATACAATTATTCAATTTTAATTGTAAATCCTTTATTGATTTACCACAATCAGACTCTATGGGCTTTATGCCGAAGACGGTGTCGAGTTGAGCCTTCACTAAACTACGCTTATTTTCATACATTTCAGTTAAACTCTTCCAGGCAATATCAAAACCTTCATTAGTGACAGGTGCATTGCTTGCAATATCGTTGGCCTCCCCTTGAGTTTTTTGACTAAGATGGAATAGCTTCTCAATCGGGGCAAGGTCCTTCGGTTCGATATGTAAATGGCCGTGAACATATCTCGGAATGTTGGCCACGACAAATAGTCACCCTTGAACACAGCTGTATCGCACGGAGGAAGACGCATATTGTGGGTTCGGGTGGTTGGAGCTTCAGTCTCCTTGGTGCCCTTGGATAACTTGTCAGAAAACTTACCCATTGCAGTCAAGCATCGTACATACGATTGGTATGACAATTTTTATTTCTTTTTAATTGAAGAAAGTTCTTTTGCTTGCAGCCCCTGAGTTGAGGAGGTAGCTTCTTCTTTTCCCACATAATTTTAAATTCACCCTGCTGAATACTGAGGGAGATTATGAAGTGGCCAACTTTGGGTTGATCATTGAAATCCGTTCGAATTCCAAGATCGCTTCTGCTTTTTGTATGAAAGATTCCATTTTTGTATATAAATTTAGAAAATAAGGCAATTTAATGTGTACTTTAAATTTAATTTGCAAAAAAAATAGCAGCCACCTATATGACCCAAGAACGCAAATTAATTAACACCGTAATAAATAAAAAAAATGTTTACCAATGCATGCGAATGGCATTTGGCGATAACAACAATATTCACACAGCACGCCAACTCACAGTAAATGGCAAACTGAAGTACCCAATTGGCGGTTCATTTCTCACTCGCATCATAGCAGAAGCAGTATAAAAGAGAATGCATTTACTGTTGTCACTTCATTTATCGCAGGTCGCCTTGGCCACGCCACTGGCACGCGCTCCGTTGCCCTACTGTTGTCGTCGCTATCCTACGCCGTTGCGCCGCCGCTAAGACGACCGTCAGCCGCCCGCTATCCTACCGCCGTTGCGCCGCTACTCCGACGACCGTTGGCCGCCCGCTATCCTACCGAGGGTTGCGGCGCTGCTACGACGACCTTTAGCCGCCGCTACCGTATCACCGTCCATCCAGCTCGCTGGTGCCGTCACTGCGTCCCTACCGCAACATCCATACGTCCGCTAATACTATCCGCCGCCCAGCCACCGTGCTAATCCCGCCACTACGCCCATATCACTGCACCAATCCGTCCGCTAATACTCAGCCCTATTCTTGAATCCATCGTATACTCGATTTTCGTAAATTCTACGAAAGTACGTTTACTGAATCCATCGTAAGTTCGAAATTCGTAGAAAGCCTTCACTGATCACACTCGAACTGTGAAATCGTAGAGTTTCGTACAAATTTTCTACGACGCGTATCAGTTTGCGGGAAAAAGTAAAATCATTAAAAATTCAGAATAAAAAGGCATATTAAACAAATAAAATATAAGTATTGTAACGAATTTGCTGCAAATTCCTCTTATTTGCCCTTTTGCTAGGTTCGTATCGCTAAGCTGTTGAATAAATAACTCCAATATTGAATAATGGAAAAATGGCATTTATTAAAATACTTCACAATAACACTCAAACTGTGCAACGAATAGCTTAATAACCAAACTGATAGCTCAAATGAAACTCCACTATTCAAAATAATACTGCTATTGCTCGCTAGATATCGTCTTAGTCGTAACTGCTTGACAACTCAAATCAAACTCAAACCCTCGACTTTACTGTCGCGCCTTTTATACTTTTTGATTTCTAATTGCATACTTCTAGGCTTTTCCATTCCAGAACTTACTAGTTTGTTTCGGCTACAAAATCGCCAGCCACAACTACGTGCACAAATTATTGCCCTCTCTTGTGACAACTCAGATAGATATATGCATGTGTTTGTGCATTGCCGCTCCACTGCTCGTATACGGACATCTGTGTAGACGCAATTATTTATTCGTTTATGTAGATACATAATGATTGAATTATTGATGAGAATGTTTGTAGTTTACAGTCTCTCGAGTACACATAGGCGTATAAGTAAATGCATCTGTGTGTGACATCTCTCTGGGCTGCCTTATATATGTGTATACTTGATTTGATTATTGACGTAAATACTGCTTAGCATGGCCTTAGTGATGGTATAGCTTAGTGATGCTAATATCCGTGACACTGCCCTCCACCTAAGTCTGATCGTCCCGATCAGACAAATCTCTTGATCTAAACGCTGCTAATCTTTCCAAATGAACCACTTTCATTTTGGTTCGTGGTTTGGTAGTGGTTTGTATACGGTACACTACATCGTTGATCCGTTTTACAACTTTGTATGGGCCTTCCCAGTTACACTGCAATTTCGGGGACAAACTTTTTTTCGTTGTGGGTTGTATAGCAGCACCAAATCTCCTTCCTGAAACCCTTCCGAATTAATTGCTTTATCGTACCTCGCTTTCATCTTGTCACTCATAATCTTTGCTCGTTGCCTTACCAGATCGTGTATCTCTCTCAGCTCTTCTTCCAAGACATCAGTGGATTTCTTGACATTCCTCTCCGCATCGGCATCTATCCCATACTTCAAATCAGCTGGCAGTCGAAGTTCATTGCCAAAAATTACCTTTGCGGGAGTTTGGCCCGTTGTGTCATGTACTGCCGATCGGTAGGCCATCAAGAATAATGATATGTGTGTATCCCAGTCCTTATGGTACTTGTCTACTACTTTTCTTAAATGCTCCTGCAATGTTCTATTGAAACGTTCCACCATATCATCGGACTGAGGATGCAATGCAGTTGTCCGTGTTTTTCGAATGCCCAACTTCTTGCATATTTCTTGGAACACAGCTGATTCAAAATTCCTGCCTTGGTCAGAATGTAACTCCATTGGTACACCATACCTTGCAACCCATTCGTTTTTAACCACTTCTGCTACTGTTTCTGCTTCTTGGTTTGGGATTGGGTATACCTCTGGCCATTTACTGAAATAATCCATAACCACCAGTACGTATTTGTTTCCGCGGTTGCTAGTAGGAAATGGACCTGCGACATCCATGGCGATCCTTTCAAAGGTGCACCTGAAATATACTGCTTCACCTGGCCATGACTTCGGGTTTTTGGCCCTTTCGCTCTGTTGCATACCTCGCAATTGGCAATCCACTCGGTGACCGACTGACGGCAACCAACCCAATAGAATCTCTGCTTAATTTTCTCCAGTGTCTTCGTGATTCCAAGACGACCTCCACTTGGACCATTGTGCAGCTCGCTGAGCACGTCAGGAATCCTCTTTCTGGGAACAACTATCAGTTTCTTCTTGCATTGACCATCCTCACTCTCCCATACTCGATGCAAGTAACCGGATATCAATTCTAAACTGTTCCACTGTGCCCAATATGACTTCGCAATGGGACTCTCTGCTGACATCTCCTCTCTGCTTGGTCTTTCGTTTCGTTCTAGCCCTTGCATAACATGTGACAGATCTGTATCTTCTAGCTGACACTTCCTTAGTTGTTCCTTGTCCCATTCATCCGTACACGTTATAGTCATTAGCCGGACATCTATAATGTCTTCTGACACGGAATCGCTTGGCCGTAGATGTATTTGTGAAAATGTTTAATGCACTCTACCAATGCCAACAGCTCTCTCCGCGTAAACCAGTAGTTCCTCTCTGATTTTCCAATCGAACGGCTGTAATATGCAACTACCTTTTCCTGTCCATCGACCAGTTGTGATAAAACGCCTCCTATAGCATATCCACTCGCATCTGTATCTAGAATAAATGTTGCTCCTGGAATCGGTTATGCTAACATTGGGGCAGTGCACAAACGCTCCTTCAATGTTTGGAAAGCCACTTCTTGCTCCTTCTTCCATTCAAAAGCTTTATTTTTTCTTGTAAGCTCATGGAGGCTATGGGCTACGCTGGAAAAATTTGGTACAAATCGGCGGTAATATGTGCACAGCCCAAGAAAACTTCTCAATTCATGTAGGTTCTGTGGTATTGGCCAATCCTTTATAGCCTCTATCTTTTCGTTCGCAGTGCAGATGCCCTCTGTCGTTACCTTGTGACCCAAATAATTTACTTCCTTTTTAAACAGCGCACACTTTTTGGGACTTAACTTCAGACCAGCGCCAGCTATTCTCTGGAAAACTTCCTCCAAGTTCTTAAGATGTTCATCAAAATTCTTGCCCAATACGATGATGTCGTCCAGGTACACCAAGCATGTTTTCCAATGTAGTCCTTTCAGTACCTGGTCCATGAGTCTCTCAAAAGTAGCTGGTGCATTACAAAGTCCAAAAGGCATCACTGTAAATTGCCAAAGACCATCACCCACACTGAAGGCTGTTTTCTCTTTATCTTCTTCCTTCACTTCAACTTGGCAGTAGCCGCTTTTCAAGTCCAGTGTGGAAAACCATTTCGTACCAGATATCGAGTCCAGAGTGTCGTCAATTCTGGGCAATGGGTAGCTATCCTTTTTCGTTACGTCATTCAACTTCCGGTAGTCCACACAAAACCTCATTTTTCCATCCTTCTTTTTTACAAGTACTACCGGTGAGCTCCATGGACTAGCTGATGGTTCGATGACGCCGCTGTCGCTCATTTCTTGAATGATTTGACTCACCACTTCCCGCTTCGCCAGTGGAACACTACGTGGAGCCTGACGGATCGGCCTCGCATCTCCAGTGTCAATTTGATGTTTCACAACGTTGGTGCGGCCTGGTTTAGAGTCATCCTGGTGAAATATGTTCGCGTACTGTAGGAGCAATTGTTTTGCCTTACTCTGATATGCTTCCTCTAGCCCCTGCGTCCATGCCGTGATGTCAATTGAAAGATCAGTATTACTAGCTGAAACGTGTTCCTGGAGCTGTTCACAGTTAATAACTACTTCAGCCTCTTGGCATCTTCCCAAAATAGCTCCTTTAGTCAGTTTGAGTGGTGACTTGAAATCATTGAGTACTCTTACCGGAATACGTCCATCTTGTTTTGTCATAGCCAGGGTTTTTCCTACAAGTATGTTTAGTGCTGATTTGTTTGCTGCTTCGACAACCCACAATTTGTTTGTCCCACAATCTCCATCATCCTTTGCCCAGATGACTGCTTCGGATTTTGGTGGTATTTGCTGACTCTCTTCCACCAGCACTCTTTTACTGCTGAAGCCTCTCTCGTAGCCGAAACTAAGTGGTACATCCATGTTTTATATCGCATCGTCTTGCTTTGCATGTCGATCTTGATGCCCTGGTGTCCTCTCCCGTGGCTGTACGTAACCTTGCTCCAAGCAATGGTCTTATCTTTTTGTTGACTAAATCCGCTCGAATGATGGAATGAGATGCACCCGTATCTAAAGTCAGTAAACGTTCCTTTCCGTCCACATGTCCTCCAACAGTAAGATTGCTCGATCTTATTCCAATCTGCGAGATAGAGATTATGGGGTATTCAGTTGCGGGAGCCAGCTGTCGCCCCTTGCGGCTGACTCGATTTAGTTTAACGATTGAGTGGTCTTGGAGATTTCCTCATAACCTTCTGCTCTGCGTTTACGACCACCCACATTGTTGGAGCTATTGGGACCGCTGCTGCAATGTCGTGCATTATGACCTGGGTTGCTGCACTTGAAACATTTAATAATTCCGGCATTTTTCTGTTGTGATCCCTTCAGTGCTTCCAAAATTGTGTCTACCCAATCTGGTCTTTCCACTTCCACACGATGAGCTTTGTATGCTGGTTTACTCAATAGTGAGGCCGTTTACTGAGTCAATGCATGCGATACCGTTTCAGAAAATGTCAGCTTTGGGTTTGCGTATGTAGCTCGCTTCGCTTCCACGTCCCGTATGCCATTTATGAAACTCTGGATTTTTACCCTCTCGGTGTATTCCACGGGTGCGTCCGCATTTGCGAGATGAGCCAACCTTTCAACATCCGAGGCAAACTCCTGCAAAGTTTCATCCGCTCTTTGGTGACGGTTTTGCAACTCAATTTGGAATATCTGTTTCCTATGCTCGCTTCCATAACGTCGTTCTACAGCAGCCATCAATGCTTCATAACTGTTCCGTTCGTACTCTGGAATCGTCTGTAAGATTTCCGCTGCAGGCCATTTCAATGCCACGAACAGTGCAGCAACTTTATCTTCCGCATTCCAGTTGTTCACTGCTGCGGTCTTCTCAAACTGTAGCTTAAAGACCTGGAAAGGAACAGAACCGTCAAAGGATGGTGTTTTTACCTTTGGATTACTCGCTGAAACTGCTGAACGATTTAATTGTAACTGCTCCATACGACCCTTCAAATCATCGACCTCTGCCTGAAATTGAGCGATTTTTGCATCCTGCGCTTCCAGTTTTGATGTTACCCTTGCTTCCTATGCTTCTAACTGTTATGCCACCTGCAATGATAAGCGCTCCTCTTGTTCTTCCATCTTTGATGTTATACGGGTTTCCTGCGATTCCAGTTGTGAAGCAATTTGTGTCGACATTTCTGAAATACGTGTTTCTTGTGCTTCAATCTTCGCTGTTATACGGTTCTCCTGCGATTCCAGCTGAGTTTCCATCTTGGATGTAATACCTGTCTTTTGCGATTCCAGTTGAGATGACATGTTGGTGGATATTTGTGATGACATTTCGGACATTTGTGCCGATATTGCAGCCAATATCATGTTCAGGTCTGTGTTCGTCATTGTCTGCTGTGTTTCTTCCATTTTTGTTATTTCCTCGCCATCAAGATGAAAGTCACACTCTTCCACATCAATTCCTTCTGCTTCCATTGCCTCTCGCAGCCGTGCCTGAAGTTCCAGTTTAACGCCGCTTGTATTCAATCCACGGCTCTGCAACTCCTTCTTTAGTTGCTGGATCTTCACTTCACTGAACTTTGCCATATCCTTGTTGTCGTCTGGAATTTATTCAACAATTCCTCTTCTGACACCAATTGTAACGAATTTGCTACAAATTCCTCTTATTTGCCCTTTTGCTAGGTTCGTATCGCTAAACTGTTGAATAAATAACTCCAATATTGAATAATGGAAAAATGGCATTTATTAAAATACTTCACAATAACACTCAAACTGTGCAACGAATAGCTTAATAACCAAACTGATAGCTCAAATGAAACTCCACTATTCAAAATAATACTGCTATTGCTCGCTAGATATCGTCTTAGTCGTAACTGCTTGACAACTCAAATCAAACTCAAACCCTCGCCTTTACTGTCGCGCCTTTTATACTTTTTGATTTCTAATTGCATACATCTAGGCTTTTCCATTCCAGAACTTACTAGTTTGTTTCGGCTACAAAATCGCCAGCCACAACTACGTGCACAAATTATTGCCCTCTCTTGTGACAACTCAGATAGATATATGCATGTGTTTGTGCATTGCCGCTCCACTGCTCGTATACGTCCATCTGTGTAGACGCAATTATTTATTCGTTTATGTAGATACATAATGATTGAATTATTGATGTGAATGTTTGTAGTTTACAGTCTCTCGAGTACACATAGGCGTATAAGTAAATGCATATGTGTGTGACATCTCTCTGGGCTGCCTTATATATGTGTATACTTGATTTGATTATTGACGTAAATACTGCTTAGCATGGCCTTAGTGATGGTATAGCTTAGTGATGCTAATATCCGTGACAGTATATTATAAAAAGTGATATGTATACTAATTTAATTACAATCTATTGTTATAATAGGTCAAAAATTGTCACAACTCACCAACAATGTTCCTGCTTACTTGACCTATTGCAGCAGCACCCTGAAATGGCGCTAGGCTTTACAAAGTACCCAACGGAGGAGGTTAACAAATTTTGGGGAAACATTGCAAATAGTATTGCGCCACCAACAAAAGATGCAACTATCTAGTAAGTAATGCTTTTGTAATACGTATGCATATCGGCAACTTAGCTTCACAGATTTGGAAGAAGGTTTAAAAGAATTAAATTAAAATTAAATTACTAAAATATTTATTTTAATTTTTAAGGGTCTTATAATAATGACAATTATTTGCAAAAACTATAAAACACGATTACACCCTGAAACCTACATTTTTCGTAGAACTCCCTTTTTACGCTACGTTTCTCTTCGTTGGTCATGTATAAGTATATCAATTGTGGTCATAGCCGCGTTTGGATAATTAGTAAGTCATCTTTCAAAACTTTGGAAAATGTGGTCTGACACATCGGAAAGCCAAATCTTTTCCAACTCCGTGCTGATAGCTACTTTCCGCAAAAAAAAAAGTTTTACCGATGCTAAGCTAGTTAGAGGCCTCATTGAACATGACCCACCGAACGGTGTACTTCTTTCATTTATAACATCGAGCACGTAGGTAAACGCAGCCTTGTTTAGGCGGAAAGTTTTTATAAAACACAATTTTTTAAAACCTTTATAAGTTCATTAAAACACGGATCCTTTCACATACATAGCCTCTTCTAATTTCAAGACTCCTCGTAATTTTTAAATCACGCCTTTCTTGCTCATTTTCTTCTAACAAAGCTGCAAATGATATGGAATCCATTTTAAGCACTAAACTTTTTTTAAATGATATAACGCAATTTTAAACTAAAATTTAAATTGAAATTTTTTATTTACAATATATTCGGTTTCACATGAGTTCAGTGATAGCAAATTCTTCGTATTCGTAGCGGAGGGTAGTATTCATAGATTTTCTACGATGGATTCAAGAATAGGGCTGACTGTCCGCCGTCCAGCCGCCGTGCTAATCCCGCCACTGCGCCAATCCGTCCGCTAATACTGTCCGCCGTCCGGCCGCCGCGAAGAATCACCATTATAATGCAAGCTGGTGGGGAAACCATTAGTTTTACGTTTTGAGTCAATAAAACGCCAGAACCCCGATGGGTTAGATTTAAGGTTATTTTCAATTTTATACATGTAATTCCGAAACAAAAAGCCATGGAGATAATCAAAATCCTTTCTGAAGCGAAGGAAATTAAGTTGGTTAGTCTCCAGATTACATTTTTTAACTTTTTTAATTCTTTATTTTTAAAATTCTTTAAATTACAAAGCCTAGAACAAAACCAAGGTGGTTAATTTCGGGTAATTAGTCTTTTAACAGGGGCATAGTAAGTTATGGCAAGATTTAAATTTTCTCGAAAAGTATTATATGCAACGGTCGGGCCGTTCAAGCCATTAAGAAATGCCCAGTCCATTGATTTTAAAAATTATTTAACGGTACATAACCCGCCTTCAAATAATCGCGTTCCTCCAAAACATTGGATTTTATAGTTTCGAAACTCTAAAATTGGGTCACAACTAAAATCCCTTTGTGATGCAAGCTGTTACTTAAAATTGGATGCAGACCCTCCTCGCAAGATAATTTTAAGTTACTGGATGTTTAGGCAGGATGCCTAACTTTTCCGCATCTGATTGCGACCCCCCCCCCCCCCCCCCCCCAATGCAACTCTGCAAATCGATACTCGATACTCGAATTAATTTATAACCACCCACACCATCACCCTCATGCATGTGCATGCATGTACATGCACGTGTATGTGTGCTTTTTGTCAGCACTCATGCATATGCATGTCGGGGTTGATGTGTGGGTGCCTTTCCCCTCTAAAACGGAGGATTTTGCGGGTCAACGGTTGTAGCTTGCTATACAACCGGCCTCTTTGATTTCAACAGCCAACGCGTACACATCTGCCGCCAGCGATCTCTGCCGTAGTCACATTTTCACAAGGTAATATATTTTCCTGTATATTTGTTAGCTACCCAATAAAACATATCATTATAACGAGAAATCTCGTATTCTCCTATTTTTATTTCCACACGCCATATTCCCATTGAGATCGACCCCGGTGCGCCCACCTCTCCAGGATTAGACGCACAGCGGCCGTACATTTGGTCCTTCTCCCCGAAAAAGGAACCACAGCGATATAAATTACAGTCCACAACATAAGACCATAGCTGACCGCACACATTTTAAGAATTCCTCACAAAATTCATCAGGAAAAGTATTTTGCCCACCAACAAAAAGTCTATTATTTAACACCAGCGTCAAAACACTGAGCAAGCGACAGCCAGCGGAAGCCACTGCAGCACACAAGCTACGTGCCACACCGGAATACAAATCACCAAAAAGTTCAAAGTAAGTGCAATATTTCTTGCCACATTTTTTTGGTTAAAAAATAATAAATAAAAAGTGCAAAAATCCATTTGAAGTGCCATAAGTGCTTGTAACTGACCGCGAAAAGTGTAAAAACCTGTGTAGTGCCAAAAAGAAAAATAGGTGCAAACGCGTTGCATTATTTATTTTTTATAACGTCGTTTAACATTCCTTGTGACTATCTGGTCTGTCCCCCCACCAGCGGTAAGGCTCTCCGGACACAGCACAAGGAAGAGGTGCACATAACCTCACATTCACATAAAAATCTCACGCCATACGGCTGTGGCAATTTTCATTTTCTTTTCAAGCACTTTAATTTTCACTAACTAAATCGACACAGTTTTTACAACAGTTTTCACTGAGTTTTGACACTTTTCGTCGAGTTGTTATATCAGCGCGCGCACTTATTTATAACAAATTTTAACGTTGAAGTGGCGAGTGGCCCCTTTAATTCCACAAAAGACGTTGTTGTTGCTCTCCCCTTCTCCCTGCTTTTCGGCACAAATAAGCTGCAAAGTCAGTGAAAAAATAAACAAATTGAAAGCGTTAAATAAAGAGTTTTTCTATATTTTAAGCATTGTTGGTTGGGTGATTCGCACAGGTTTTTTCAGTTTTACAACCCCTTTTAATTTGATCACAAATTTTAATCCATGAACATGGAATCATATATTAGATTGGCCGATCGAATAATCGAATTCGAGGCCGATTTTAATGACATCAATGCGGCTCTGCACACTGTACACACTCTTGCAATACAGCAAAAAGAGTTGCAAGCTAAGTTGGAAAAAGCAGAGAACGCCCTAGAGGAGTTGCTTGGCTCTGACACGCTCGACGCAAAGAAAATTGCAGCGGTCAAGATCAAGCATAAAGCGGCATATGCCGTATTCCTGAGATGCATGTCAAACATGGCTGAACTTCAAGCCAAATTGAAGGAGGAAAAAGATAGGGCAGTCAAACCTGAGGGAGAACGCGGGCGCGAACACAGTATCCGCCTGCCAGCTTGCGATACTGAGGTATTCAAGGGCGACTACCTATCTTGGCCAACGTTTCGTGACCTGTTCACGGCCATCTATAAAAATAACAGTCGCTTAAGCCCGGTAGAAAAGTTATTCCACCTTAACCAAAAAACCCAAGGTGAGGCAAAGGACATTGTCAAGAAATGTCCTTTGACAAATGAAGGCTTCGAAACAGCCTGGAAAAACCTATGTGAGAGATACGAGAATAAACGGATTCTCGTAAACTCACAACTACAAATTTTGTTTAATTTAAAAAAGATAGATAGTGAGTGCGGCAGCTCTATCAAAACCTTACAGCGCGACATAAATAATTGCTTGGCATCTTTAAAAACACATCAGATCGATGTTTCAAATTGGGATGCGATTATTACCTATTTATGTTCGACAAAATTACCTGAAAATACGTTGGCTCTATGGGAGCAGAGCATTGATCACAAGACGGACATATCCAAGTGGGAGGATATGGACAAATTCTTGTCAAATCGTTTCCAGACACTTGAAACCGTGTCTGGTTTTACAGGGAATGCCACTTCTAAAGTGCAAAAATCAAACACGTCGCGCCAGTCGACGGAAAACCCTACAAAAAGACTTGGTGCTTTTCAAACCAAAGTAACCAAGCAAACAACAAAATCAATATGTAAAATGTGCAAATCTACGGAGCACAGATTACGCAACTGTTCACGTTTTTGCGATTTAAATCCGGTAGAAAGGATTAAATTCGTCAAATCCACAAACGGCTGCCTGAATTGTTTATCCCCAGGACACACAGTGACGAGGTGCACCAGTTCGTACAACTGTTCCAAATGCCACTCTCGTCACCACACGCTCCTGCATGCGGACACACTTCAGCAACCGGCGGTACGAAATCCCTTCAAAGATGCGGATAATGCCCCATCAACTTCGGCACAGGCAAGGAAAAGGCAGGAATCGGGACAACCACCTTCCTCGGCGAATCAGAATGTCAAATCCTGCCCTGCCAATTCCAGCACAGGCGTGCTATTAGGAACTGCTCGCGTACACATTCACCATAATGGTACCGACTTCTCCGCGCGGGCATTAATTGATTCTGGGTCTGAATGTTCCTTTATAACTGAAAGACTGAAACGCAGAATCAATTTGCCAGCGAGGAAAATGCATGCCCATGTTTCAGGCATCACAAATGCGGTGTCAGCTCAGGTGAAAGAAGCATCCAACATCGAACTACGTTCACCAGTGGATCCCTGCTTCAGCCTGACTACACCCGTACTAGTTCTAACGAAACTCACTGGGAATCTTCCATCCTGCCATATCAACGCAATGACTATGCAGGCATTCCCAGACTTGATTTTGGCAGACAAGAGGTTCTACGTCAACGAAGACGTAGACCTCATACTTGGCGGAGACATATATCCCCACATTATAATGAGCGGTATAAAGAAGAATGTGCTAAACACACTCTTAGCCCAAGAGACAGTGTTCGGTTGGATACTAACCGGTCGTATCGAATCACCGAATCCAACGAAGAGCATTATGTCTTTTTACAACGAGGTTGCGTTAGACAATCAACTCAAAGCTTTCTGGGAGGTAGAAAATGTACCCAAAAATAAAATATTAAATGAGGATGAAAGGTACTGTGAACAAATATTTAAAGAAACAACGCAGCGAAGTGAGAATGGAAGGTACACCGTGTCACTACCATTCCGGCAGGATTACCCTAACAATATTAACTTAGGACCATCCCTGAAGCGTGCATGCTCTCAATTCTTCCGGAATGAGGGGCGGCTAATAAAAAACCCAGATTTAGGAAAAGAATATGTTCGAGTGTTGTCAGAATATGAAACGCTCGGACATATGAGAAAAATTGAAAAGAATATTCCATCCGACGATTCGGATAATTATTTCCTGCCCCACCACGCCGTTGTAAAAGCAGAAAGTACAACCACCAAGGTACGCGTAGTATTTAACGCCTCGAGCCCTACGGCCAACGGCAATAGCTTAAACGATATTCTCCTCCCAGGCCCAGTCCTACAAGCCGATCTACCCATACTTATCTTACGATGGAGACTATACCGCTTCGTATTCAATAGCGACATCGAAAAGATGTATCGACAAATTTGGGTGAACGAAAATCACACCAAATTTCAACGTATTGTGCATCGCACTTCCCCGAATGACCCTATTAGTCTTTACGAATTAAAGACGGTTACCTTCGGGGTGAATTGCGCTCCATATCTCGCGATAAGAACGCTCCTACAACTAGCAGACGACGTCTCAAACTCGCACCCTACAGCGGCTAGCATACTGCGAGAATACATGTATGTAGATGATGTGTTAGCGGGTGGACATACGATCACCTCGACTATTAAAGCCAGAGATGAAATTCGTCAAGTCCTACACTCAGCGGGCTTTCCACTTCGCAAATGGACATCCAATTCAGAGGACATTCTAAGGGACATCCCCAAAGCAGACCTACTCAATGAAAACTTCCTGGCATTCGAAGATACCAGTTCAGTGAAAGCGTTAGGCATTCGATGGAATGCCCTATCCGATTTATTTTATTTTCAAGCAGGGACGCTGGACAACCCGGAAAACATTACGAAGAGAGCGATACTATCAGCAATCGCCAAACTTTTCGATCCCTTAGGATGGCTGGCACCAATGGTCATTGTGGCAAAAATACTCATGCAGAGTATTTGGTTGGAAGGCACCGCTTGGGACGAACCAGTATCTACCAGTACGCTGGAACGATGGAAAACCTTCACCGACCAATACCATGAAATCGATAAAATCCGGATACCTAGATGGGTCAACTTTTCTCCAGGAACCGACATCGAGATCCATGGATTTTGTGACGCATCCGAGAAGGCTTATGCAGCAGTCATTTACATGCGTGTCAAAACGGATGATAATGTCTGCACAAACCTACTTCTAGCCAAAACCCGAGTAGCCCCAGTGAAAACTCTTTCTCTTCCACGATTGGAGCTTTGCGGAGCCGTGCTGTTAGCGGAAATCACCGAATCAATTCTCAGGAATCTCAAGTTGGGACCAGTGAAAGTGCACCTGTGGACGGATTCAACGATCGTCCTCGCATGGATAAGGAAACCGCCCTGTTCCTGGTCAACCTTCGTCGCACATCGGATCACCAAGATCATCGACATGGTCGGACATAGGGACTGGCTGCACGTGAACTCAGAGTCCAACCCAGCAGATTTAGGCAGCAGAGGATTACCTGCGTCTGAATTGGTCAACAATTCGTTGTGGTGGCAGGGACCTTCTTGGCTGCAAGAAGACACTTCCCAATGGCCAGCACAAGAAAGTGACTACATCACCTCCGTAGAGGAAAAGAGGGCAAAGACCTGCGCAACAACAACCGTCAATCCTACCGATATTCTTCAACGCTTTTCCGACCTACCTAGGGCTCTACGGGTCTTATCACACGTTATGAGGTTCTACCGAAGAACCCACCCCGAAACAAAAAATTCATTCCAGGTCATGCCGCACCTAATCTCCCCTGATGAAATTAAGGCCACTACACGACTTTTAATTAAAATCTATCAGAAACAACATTATAGTTCCGAATATAATTATCTAAAGGCCGGAAAACCAATTGCAAGTGCAATTCTCTCACTTAATCCCTATCTAGACCAACATGGCATCATTCGGGTAGGAGGGCGACTCGGGGCGTCAAAGGACTTAGCTTTTAATGAACGCCACCCAATCCTCCTTCCATACAACTGCAGGTTATCCCGTCTTACAGTCCTAATGTTTCATCAACAAAGTTTGCATGGGGAGAACCAACTCATGTTGCGTCTGATACGCACCCAATACTGGATACCTAACATCAAAACCATGATTAGGGCTACAATTCACAATTGCAAAGTTTGCACTGTACACCGAAAGCGTGCTCAGACCCAACTTATGGGTATTCTCCCTCGCGAACGCACGACATTCAGCCGTGCATTCACGAATACTGGAGTCGACTTTGCCGGACCCTTCGACATTAAAAGTTACCGCGGCAGAGGGTGTCGACTATCCAAAGGCTATGTCTGCCTTTTCGTGTGTTTTTCCACACGAGCGATTCATCTGGAGGCCACTACTGACCTCAGCACCCCATCATTTCTTGCGGCTTTTGCCCGTTTTATATCTAGACGCGGATGTCCCAAAAACGTCTACTCCGACAACGGTACAAACTTTGTCGGAGCTTCACGATCCCTACGATAGGATCGGAAATTCCCTATAGTCCTGACAAAGTCCCGAAATTACCCCGGCGGGATCCCGGACGATCCCGAAAACCATCCAGAAATGATCCCGGAAGGGTCTCCATATGACCCTTACGGGATTACAAATAAGGTGAAGCTAATTATAAAACCATGTTAACAAGGCAGCAGGCGCATTGGAGCTAATGAAAAGTTACATAGAAACATACAGGTAAAGCTAATAAAAGCGTGCTAATAAAAACAATTGAAGGAGGGCGGATGGCGGGAGTAAAAGGAGAGGACCACTGATCGTTCCTCCAAAATTGTCTAGATCTCGATCTGTATGTGCCAGATACCAAAAACTATTGATTTAGGAGAAAAGTTATATTGAGTTATAACAATTTATAGATTTTACACCAGAGGGTAGATAAAGGGGGGAGGGGCGGAGGGTGTCACTGCTTACTTTGTAAGCCCTCGACTTATTTGACCCCTTGAGTCTGTGATATTGGTGAAGGCCAGTATACGTAAAGTTATAATGTGTAAAAATTATCAAAAAGTAATTGCTCGAAGAGGTCGTGGAAACACCACCCCTCTTTCCATGTTCGAAAAAAATTTCGCTAGTAGACTACTGTCTGTGTCCCAAATTTCATCAAAATCCTTGTAGCCATTCTGGCGTGATTCAGTCGCAAAGACGAAAAAATATAATAATTAAATTATAACTGTTCCTAGGGGGCGGGGAACACGCCCCTTTTCAAAAATATATAGCTAGTAGATCCTTCTAGACTATTGGCTATATGTGTGCAAAATTTCATCCAAATCGGTCCAGCCGTTCTTGCGTGATTGAGTCACAAAGACAAACGTCTGGACAAACATCCAAACATCCAAACTTTCCCATTTATAATATATATTAGATTCTAGCGTCACCCCTGGTCCACCTTTATGGCGATATCTCGAAAAGCCGTCCACCTATAGAACTAAGGATCACTCCCTTTTAAAATACTCATTACCACCTTTCAT